>NC_079496.1:78645229-78951899 GCF_030052815.1 Hevea brasiliensis
TAAACTCACCTTAGTGCTCCACTAACATCACCTAAGTGGACTTTTAATCAGCCTTTGGATAGAAAATTTTTTCATCTTCAACCTTGGGACATCCAGTCGAAATCAACTTGAGAGAAAACTCCATAGCCGTCCATGGTGAGCTCCATGCAACCTTGGTTAAGTCACTTTTTCCACTAGGTTCCTTTACTAAGCCTTACCTACATACCTTGGGCAGCATACTTGGAGCAAGAAAGATAAGTTTTGGTGAGGTTTTGAAGAAGTCCAAAAGTGATAAGTGGGTGTTTTCAATTCTTGTTTCATTAAAAGTGTAACCAAGGTTGTGGGTAGTTGATTTATGGAAGAATTTTTTATGTTTGATGAATTAATGGTGAAACACTATTTCGACAGCCATGGGAACTCAACATGTGTAGCTTGTTTTCACTTGTCAATGGTTGTTTAAGATGTTGGTATAGGTGTTTACGTGCATAGAAATAATTTGGATAATGTATACTAAGTATATGTGTGATAGTGCACTTGGTTTTGGAAGCTTGAAAACAAATTTAAAGGAGATGTGTTCATGAGGTGATTCAGCAACCTTAAAGTTTAGTTAGAAATGTGTTGTTTCATGGTTTGTTTTTTTGAATTATGGTGCTTATGGTGGCAGCAAGTGTATGTGAATAATTGTTTGGATTTGGACATGTAAATGAGGTATGTTCATGTGGTTAAATTATTATAATTGGACTTTAAAAATTCTGAGTTATAATGTGTATGTTGAGAGTGGATACAAGATGCCCAAAATGACCAAAATGTAATGTAAAATGTGTTAATGTTATGGTACAAACCAGAATTGGCATGAAAGGACTAGCTTGGTAAGGATAGAATGTGTAATTGATATGTGATGAAGAGTGTATAGCAGAGCAGTGCATGTTTTAGCTTAGAACCTTAAGTGTGTGACTTCAATTGGTATGAGACCAATTGGAGGTGAAACAAAGCACAAAATATGCCAACTTTCATGAAGAAAGTTTACCAAAATTTCGCCTAGAAGGTGACTTGAAAAATGACCAAATCCGGATTAGTGACTTGAAAGCCTAAAAATTGACCATTTGGGCAGTAGTTAGTGTTTTGGCCATAACTCACTCAAAACAGGTCCAAATGACCTGAAAGTTTTACCATGAATAGTTTAGACATAGATCTACAATTCTTATGAAGATACCAAAGCCCAAAAATGGCTAGAACCAAGCCAAATAGCTTGCAAAATTTTAGGTACCAAAACTGGCCGAACCAAAAGTGACCTAAATATGACCTAAGCCTACCATTTTAGTGCATTCTGTCCAGCATTGGTAAATTGACAATAACTTGGTCTACACAACTCAGAATGACCAAAAATTTTGCCCTGCGTGCAATAAGACATCGACCTACAAGTTTGTATTTTGGACCGAAACCCGAAAACCGAGGGAACTAGGTCATCCGGCTAGGTCAAATTAGTATACCGAAATCCAGCAAATTGCAATAAAATGCAATATACTTGAAAATGAATTTGCTAACATGTACTAACACTAAAGGGCTATAAAATGTGACATATTGGTAATATTAACCTAATTCACATTGAGTGCATCGAGGGTCAACATTTTAGGTTGACTAAGGAAAATAATAGAATTCAATAAATTAATTATTAAGCCTAATTGTTAGAGATAGTTTAAATGAGTACTGAAACACTTCTAATTGTGTGTTTCAGTTAGCAAAGACTCAAGGAAGGGGAAGGAAACACTGAGTTAGGGCCAAGAGACATTTATCAGAGGTTTGTGCGCAACAGTTATTTCTTTTAGATTTTCAATTGAAATGAATTATGACAATTTGTCTATTATTGTTTAAATTGTGAAAATTGATTTGAATGATATTTGATGGATACTTATTAATTGAAAAACATTGTAAATGGTTTAAAACCACAGCTATCATGTATATTGATTGAATTCCTCGCTAGCTTGTCTAGGGGGACGAATTGACTTTGAATTCTCTCTCTGGCTGAAGTGTTGAGGTGTGTGCTTGTTGAGGATGAATAGAATGAGTGCTCATATTATTGCTAGCTAGCTATGTTATTCCTCACTAGCCATCGGCTTTTGGGACGAATTAGACTTTGGAACATGATTAAGTTGTGTGTATGGTTTATTGACATTTATTGTGATATTGTGAAATGGAGATTAAATTCTTTATGAAATTCAATGTCTTTTGAATTTAACTATGGTTTAAGTATCCACTATTTATATGACTTATGATTTATGATTTAAAGTTGCATTTTGTTAATGTTGTGCACCATTGAGACATTGACTCAGCAATAGCTTTTCATTGTTGTCACAGGTAGACAGACTGACAGGGCAGCAGACTAGGCTGCTTACTCTACATTGAGAGTTCATTGGGTATATTGAGTATACCATATTTTGCATTTTGTATTATAATGTATGTTCACTGTATGTATATATTGTTCTTAGTTTTGAGCAGTTGTAAATTAAAGTTGTACATTAAAATTGTACATTAAATTGTAAACTAAATTTGTAAATTATTTTGGCTTGTAAATATTGTGATATATTTCTTTTATCTCAGCTTTTGAAAACACTGGAAAATTATTGTTGATTTGAGTTGGTAAATGTTGAGAAACTTATAGTGTTGATTGGATATTGGAGTTTGGGGATTGAACAAAATATTGGAAGTGCTTTTTACAGGTTTTTGAAGAATTGTTTTATTCAAAATACAGATGGCACTCTACTAAAATTTTTACAGAAATTATTAATACTTTAAATGTGTTATCTGGTTTCACTTCATTTAAAAAAAAAATTTTAACACCTGTAAATAGTGCTCACCACTTTGTAAAGAAGTAAGAAAAGGTTTAAAATCCCTTGTAGTGTATTTAATGGGTTATCAGTAGACGAAGTTGGTAATTCATTAGGTATATTATGGGATCATGTTATGCCTCACGGACGGGTAGGGTGTGACATGTTTAGGTGGTATTAGAGCTAGTTTTTAAATTCTGTTTTAACCTGTAATTTGAATATTTTTCTTCATAGTACAACTGCTCAATGTCATTGTTTGGTACATACAGTACATTACATTATAAATATGGAAATCTCCTTATGTTATTTGTTCAGGAAGTCTATGATCCTCAAATTGACTATGGAAGAAGGGGATCGTTTAGTCGATCAATCTATAGAAGCTGAGGTGCAAGGGGATGCCCCAGCCCTATATAATGTCAGTGGATCAGCTGCACCAGCCCCCTCAGTACCGCAGTTTCCTGCTCAGTTTGTACATCAGATGGCTGCAATGTTCCAACAGATAGCTGGTAACATGCCTACTTAAGTCCCACTACTGACACAAGTGGTACAACCATAGTCTTCAGCTAGGTAGTATGACAAGCTGATTAAATATGGGGCTACTGAGTTTAAGGGGACAGTAGATCCTTTTGAGGCAGAACAATAGTTAGAGAGAATGGATAGGGTGTTCAACAAACTGCATTGCACAGAAGAGCTGAGATTTGAGTATTCTGTGTCACTACTACAGGGAGATGTATATGACTGGTGGAAAACCATTCCCCATAGTTTGGTGGAACCCCCAATACTAACCTGGGATGATTTTTTATGGGAGTTCAGACAAAAATATGTCCCTAATGCTTATGTGGACCAGAAGCTGCAAGAGTTCCTAAATCTGAAATAGGGGAGTAGATCGGTGGCTGAATATAAAAGGGAATTTTTTCACCTGAGCCACTATACAGGGAGTCTCCTTGCTACCAGTAGGGAAAGATGTAAGAGGTTTGAAACCGACTTGAAGCCTAGTATCAGATTATAAATGGTCGGATTCAAACATAGTAACTTCTCTGAGCTTATTTCTCAAGCACTAGAATTAGAGAGAATTGAGTTAGAAGCGGCCTAAGAGAAAAAGAAATTAGAGAAGATAGAAAAAGAGAAAGAGGGAAAGTCAGTAGATCAGAGTTACAGTGGTCCTACTAGGAAAAGAAAGAACTTTGGGGGACACAACAGAGCAGAGGTGGTAAAAAGTCTGGTAGGGAAAGATATTCGGGACAAAAACCTCCTCCATCTAGTCAGCAGAGTACCAGAAGTTCCTACCCTCCTCGCCAATGTGAAACTTGTGGTAGAAGCCATGGTGGGGTATGCTATAAGGCCATAGGAGCCTGTTATAACTGTGGAGGCACTGGACACTTTGCCAAGGGCTGCACCAGTGCCCGTAGAGTTGGGCCACCTCCTACTACCGCTGAAGGGTCAGTTCAGAATCCTGTCAAAAGAGGTTCACAACCACCTAGCAGAGGTAGAGGCAGGGGTAGAGGTAGTCCAGCAAGTAGCCAAGGCACAGTGAATCAATCAGAGCAAGGTAATGCTCCAGTCAGAGTCTACGTAATGAGACAGAGAGAAGAGGCAGAAAAATCAGACATTGTGGCTGGTACCTTCTCAACTTTTAATCAAGATGTGTTTGTATTATTTGATTTGGGTTCTACCCATTCCTATGTGACATCATTGATTGAATTGTTGTTCCGTGTGTGAAAATGGACTTTGAGGTGCTAGTAACAAGTCCGCTAGGACAAGAGGTCAGGGTTAATAGAATGTATAGGGATTGTCCTTTGGTGATCCAAGGACATACTTTTCTGTCTGATCTCATTGAAATGCCCTTCAGAGATTATGATATCATCTTGGGCTTGGATTGGTTAGCCAAGCATCACACCATGATTGATCAGAGATCAAGAGTCACTTTTGGTCTCCTCAAGATGCTGATGTGGTAATACATGGGGAGAGGCAGCTATTGCCATCAAACATCATTTCGGCTGCACTAGCCAGTAAAATGATCAGAAAGGGGTGCGAAGCATACTTAGCACATGTGGTAGACACACAAGTGGGGAGTCCAGCATTGAGGGCCATCCCTAGAGTATATGACTTTCTAGATGTGTTTCCTGATGAATTGCCAGGATTACCTCCGAAAAGAAAAGTGCAGTTTGAAATTAATGTTATGCCTGGTGTGGATCCAATCTTTATAACACCATACAAAATGGCACCAGCAGAGTTAAAGGAGTTTGAGGTACAATTGCAAGAACTACTTGAAAAGGGCTTCATCCGCCCCAGTGTGTCACCTTGGAGAGCACTAGTATCATTTGTTAAGAAGAAAGATGGTACTCTTTGCTTATGTATTGACTACTGGCAGTTGAATAAGGTGACAATAAAGAACGGATATCCATTGCCTCGCATTGATGATCTGTTTGATCAATTGAAGGGTGCAGCTGTATTCTCCAAAATTGATTTGCGATATAGTTATTATCAGTTGAAAGTGCAAGAGCAGAGTATTTCGAAAACTGCTTTCAGAACTCGATATGGCCACTATGAGTTTTTAGTAATGCCATTCGGGTTAACAAATGCTCCAGTTGCTTTTATGGATCTGATGAACACTATCTTCAGACCATATCTCGACCAATTTGTGGTGGTGTTTATTGATGATATTTTGATATATTCGAGGAATGCAGAGGAGCATGACGGACATCTGCGAATTGTACTGCAGACTTTAAGGGAGAAACAGCTATACGCCAAATTATCGAAATGTGGATTTTGGCTGAAAGAAATCTCCTTCTTGGGACATGTTATGCTAGCTGAAGGGATCAAGGTAGATTCCAGCAAGGTAGAAGCTATCCTTAATTGGAAGCCATCCAGGAATATTACAGAAATTCCCAGTTTTTTGGGTTTAGCTGGATATTACTGCCGGTTTGTGAAAGGGTTTTCTATGTTTTCTTCTCCACTGGCCAAGTTACTTCAGAAAGATGTAAAATTTCAGTGGACAGATAAATGCCAGCAGAGTTTTAATGAGTTGAAGAGGTGTTTGACTGAAGCTCCAGTCCTTACTTTACCTACCCCGGGTAAAGAATATACAGTTTATAGTGATGATTCTCACAATGGGTTAGGCTGTGTACTAATGCAAGATCGGAATGTCATTGCTTATGCATCACACCAACTAAAACCACATGAGAGGAATTACCCAACACATGACTTAGAGCTTGCAGCTATTGTTTTTGCTCTGAAGATCTGGAGACACTATTTATATGGGGAGAAATGCTACATTTACATAGATCACAAGAGCTTGAAGTACTTGGGCACCCAGAAGGAATTGAACTTGAGGCAGAGGAGATGGTTAGAACTAATTAAAGACTATGATTGCTTAATAGACTATCAGCCAGGGAAAGCAAATATGGTGGCTGACGCCTTAAGTTGCAAGATTATGAAAAGTCTCAGAGTTTCTCCTTTGTCCATGGTACATGAGTTGAAAGCACAGCATGCCAGTTTGGAGATTGATGATGAGGGACAGACAGTAGTTGCATGGGATGTACAGCCAGTGTTGATTGATTAGATCAGAATGGTCGCTCGTAATGATGAAAATATCGAAGCTCTCGAAAGAAGTCCAGCAGGGCAAGAAACCTGAATTTTCTGTGAGAGATGATGGTTTACTACTACATCAGGGCAGAATGTGCGTTCCTAGTAATGTGGAATTGAGACCGATCATTATGAAGGAAGCACATGAGTCTCCTTTTACTATGCATCCTGGTGGAACTAAAATGTACAGAGGGCTGAAAGAGCATTACTGGTGGATGGGTATGAAGAGGGATATAGCTAAATTTATTTCCAAATACCTAACTTGTCAGCATGTAAAGGCAGAATATCAACTTTCAGCTGGTTTATTACATCCATTGCCAGTACCAGAGTGGAAATGGGAACAGATAACTATGGATTTTGTGATGGGACTTCCGAGGACACATAATAGTCATGATGCAGTATGGGTTATAGTTGATAGACTAACCAAGTCTGCTCACTTTTTGCCAGTCCAGATGGACTATAGTTTGGAGAGATTGGCCAGATTGTACATAAATGAGATTGTAAAACTGCATGGAGTGCCAGTATCGATTGTATCTGACAGAGATTCTAGGTTCTGGAGAGAGTGGGTCCTTTGGCATACCGGTTGGCATTACCTCCAGAGCTAGAAAGGATACACAGTGTCTTCCATGTGTCCATATTAAGGAGGTACAGATCTAACCCATCTGATATTCTATCAGTTGAAGAGATTGAGGTAAATCCAAACCTCTCATATGAGGAAGAACCCATAGAAATTCTGGCATATGAGGGGAAGCAGCTGAGGAATAAATAAATACACCTGGTTAAAGTGCTGTGGAACCATCATTCAGGCAAGGAAGCTAATTGGGAATGTGAAGAGGATATGAGGAGACAGCACCCACAGCTGTTCAGAGACTGATGCCAGGTAAAATTTCGAGACGAAATTTATTTTAAGGGGGGGAGAATTGTAACACCCCTATGTTCAGTAGTGCGTTCTACTGTTCCGGTGACCAGTGTTGTCCAAACAGTTAGGATGCCTAGAACTACACTTAGATATGGCTAAAGAGACATAAAATAATGAAATACAAGAAAAGAAAATACAAGAAAAACAAAGGAAAAATAATAGCAATGAAATGAAACTAAGTTAAACGAACCAGCACCGCAGCGATGGGTGACCGCATGGGGAAGTTACGGCACAAGCAATAGCCGACCCCAGGACTGTAGGAAACCCTCGGAATTTAGTTTCGAGACATAATTAAATACTTATTGAAGTATAAATATCATTAGAAATATCAATAAAAAATTGATTAATTAGTACAAAGAAAAACGAGAAATCGAGAAAACGACGAAACTCGGTGTTACCGAAAAATTGAGAATGCAACCCGAATAGGGGCATTGTGGTCATTTGACGCACTGAGTTGCCTTTTGACCAAAGGTCCATTAAAAATAAATGATATTACACTTTGAAAATGTCATGAAAAATTAAAATGGTGGTACATAATCTAAATAGTAAAAGAAAAGAGGTTAAATGTAGGAAATTGGAAACTTTGGATTAAACAAATCATAAACTCACCTTAGTGCTCCACTAGCATCACCTAAGTGGACTTTTAATCAGCCTTTGGATAGAAAATTCTGTCATCTTCAACCTTGGGACATCCAGCCGAAATCAGCTTGAGAGAAAACTCCATAGCTGTCCATGGTGAGCTCCATGCAACCTTGGTTAAGTCACTTTTTTCACTAGGCTCCTTCACTAAACCTTACCTACATACCTTGGGCAGCATACTTGGAGCAAGAAAGATAAGTTTTGGTGAGGTTTTGAAGAAGTCCAAAAGAGGTAAGCGGGTGTTTTCAATTCTTATTTCATTAAAAGTGTAACCAAGGTTGTGGGTAGTTGATTTATGGAAGAATTTTTGATGTTTGATGAGTTAATGGTGAAACACCATTTCGGCAGCCATGGGAACTCAGCATGTGTAGCTTGTTTTCACTTGTGAATGGTTGTTTAAGATGTTGGTATAGGTGTTTATGTGTATAGAAATAATTTGGATAATGTATACTAAGTATATGTGTGATAGTGCACTTGGTTTTGGAAGCTTGAAAACAAATTTAAAGGAGATGTGTTCATGAGGTGATTCAGCAACCTTAAAGTTTAGTTAGAAATGTGTTGTTTCATGGTTTGGTTTGTTGAGTTATGGTGCTTATGGTGGCAGCATGTGTATGTGAATAATTGTTTGGATTTGGACATGTAAATGAGGTATGTTCATGTGGTTAAATTATTGTAATTGGACTTTGAAAATTCTGAGTTATAATGTGTATGTTGAGAGTGGATACAAGCTGCCCAAAATGACCAAAATATAATGTAAAGTGTGTTAATGTTATCGTACAAACCAGAATTGGCATGAAAGGACTAGCATGGTAAGGATAGAATGTGTAATTGATATGTGTTGAAGAGTGTGTAGCAGGGCAGTGCATGTTTTAGCTTTGAACCTTAAGTGTGTGACTCCAATTGGTATGAGACAAATTGGAGGTGAAACTAGGCACAAAAATTTCCAACTTTCATGAAGAAAGTTTACTAAAATTCTGCCTAAAAGGTGACTTGAAAAATGACCAAATCCAGATTAGTGACTTGAAAGCCTGAAAATTGACCATTTGGGCAGTAGTTAGTGTTTTGGCCATAACTCACTCAAAACAGGTCCAAATGACCTGAAATTTTTACCATGAATAGTTTAGACATAGATCTACAATTCTTATGGGGACACCAAAGCCCAGAAATGGCAAGAACTAAGCCAAATAGCTTGCACAAATTTAGGTACTAAAACTGGCCGAACCAAAAGTGACCTAAAAATGAACTAAGCCTACCATTTTGGTGCATTCAGTCTAGCATTGGTAAATTGACCATAACTTGGTCTACACAACTCAGAATGACCTTAAATTTTGCCCCGCGTGTAATAAGACATAGACCTACAAGTTTATAGTTTGGACCAGAACCCGAAAACCGAGGGAACTAGGTCATCCAGCTAGGTCAAATTAGTATACCGAAATCCGGCAAATTACAATAAAATGCAATATACTTGAAAATGAATTTGGTAACATGTACCAACACTAAAGGGCTATAAAATGTGACATATTGGTAATATTAACCTAATTCACCTTGAGTGCATCGAGGGTCAACATTTTAGGTTGACTAAGGAAAATAATATAATTCAATAAATTAATTATTAAGCCTTATTGTTAGAGATAGTTTAAATGAGTACTGAAACACTTCAAATTGTGTGTTTTAGTTAGCAAAGACTCAGGGAAGGGGAAGGAAACACTGAGTCAGGGCCAAGAGACATTTATCAGAGGTTTGTGCACAACAGTTATTTCTTTTGAATTTTCAATTGAAATGAATTATGACAATTTGTCTGTTATTGTTTAAATTGTGAAAATTGGTTTGAATGATATTTGATGGATACTTATTATTTGAAAAACATTGTAAATGGTTTGAAACCATAACTATCATGTATATTGATTGAATTCCTCACTAGCTTGTCTAGTGGGACGAATTGACTTTGAATTCCCTCTCTGGCTGAAGTGTTGAGGTGTATGCCTGTTGAGGACGAATAGAATGAGTACTCATATTATTCCTAGCTAGCTATGTTATTCCTCACTAGCCATCGGCTTTTGGGGCGAATTGGACTTTGGAATATGATTAAGCTGTGTGTATGATTCATTGACATTTATTGTGATATTGTGAAATGGAGTTTAAATTCTTTATGACATTCACTGTCTTTTGAATTTAACTATGGTTTTAAGTATACACTATTTATATGACTTATGATTTATGATTTAAAGTTGCATTTTGTTAATGTTGTGCACCACTGAGACATTGGCTCAGCGATAGCTTTTCATTGTTGTCGCAGATAGATAGATTGACAGGGCAGTAGACTAAATTGCTAGTACTACATTGAGAGTTTATCGGGTATATTGAGTATACCATATTTTGCATTTTGTATTGTAATGTATGTTCACTGTATGTATATATTGTTCTTAGTTTTGAGCAGTTGTAAATTAAAGTTGTACATTAAAATTGTACATTAAAGTTGTAAACTAAATTTGTAAATTATTTTGGCTTATAAATATTGTCATATATTTCTTTTATCTCAGCTTTTGAAAACACTGGAAAATTATTGTGGATTTGAGTTGGCAAATGTTGAGAAACTTATTGTGTTGATTGGATATTGGAGTTTGGGGATTGAACAAAATATTGGAAGTGTTTTTTTACAGGTTTTTGAAGAACTGTTTTATTCAAAATACAGATGGTACTCTGCCAAAATTTTTACAGAAATTATTAATACTTCAAATGTGTTATCTGGTTTCACTTCAGTTAAAAAAAAAATTTTAACACCTGAAAATAGTGCTCACCACTTTGTAAAGAAGTAAGAAAAGGTTTAAAATTCCTTGTAGTGTATTTAATGGGTTATCAGTAGACGAAGTTGGTAAAATTCATTAGGTAAACTACGGGATCATATTATGCCTTATGGAGGGGTAAGGTGTGACATTCAGCCTCCCCGACCATAGGGAGTTAGAATCTTATTCGACCTCCTCGACCATAGGGAGTTAGAATTTCCCCGAAGATAGCCCTTTCGGATGTTAGTGAGATAAAGAATGGTTTTTGCAATAAAGAATGGTTTTTGGGATAAAGAATAGTTTTTAAGATAAAGAATAGTTTTTGAGATAAAGAATGGTTTTTGAGATAAAGAATGATTTTTGAGATAAAGAATGGCTTTTGAGATAAAGAATGGTTTTCGAAATAAAGAATAGTTTTTGAATAGTAAAGAATTTCATTTTAAAATGGGATTTATGTATAATTGATTTTATTGGAATTAATCTTTATTTCCATAAATTATTGGAATTACCTTAAATGTTTAGTTGTGATTTGATAAATTAAATTTCGTGATCAAAGTCATTTTATACAAATGATTTATATTATTGGCAATGAATATTTTGAGTTTTGGAATTTGATGAGTATTCAGATTTCCAAATTATTTGCTATAAATTTTGTCAATGTATATTGTACTATGTTTTAAATTATAGTTGTGCACCACTGAGTTCACCACTCAGCGATAGCTTTGTATGTTGTCGTAGGTGAAAAGAGCATAGAGTAGTTGAGTAAGCTTCTTTGAAGACACATTCAAATCAGCTCTAGGTATATCATAGGTATACCCATGTACATAGGTTTTAATGTATGCATGTGATAATATATATGTAAATTATTTGAACGGCTGTATAAAAACTCTTGTAAAATATTTTGATATGTAATTAAATGTAAATTATTGTGATATAGATGTTGAGTCTTGTAATCAATGAAATGTTCTTTATGATGAGATTGGTTTGAAAATGAATTGATTTGATTATTGAGATTTGAATTGTGAGTTGAAATGAAGTTTATTAGAGTTGTATTTGAGAAAACATATTGGGAGTATTTTCCTTTGCAGGATTGAAGAACTGTTTTTTCAAAATACAGTCGGCACTCTATCGAAATTTTGAAAAAAATTTTATAACACCAGACTTTAATCGATGATTTAAATTTCACGAAAATTATTTTAAAATCCCTTGTAGTATATCTAATGGGTTATCAGTAGGTGAAGTATGGTAAATCATTAGGTGTACTACATGATCATGTTACATCTTACGGGGGAGTAGGGTGTGACAGAAAGACCTGTAAAAAGCACTCCCAATAATTTATTTCACAACTCCCAACCTCCAAATCAATCTCAAACCAAATCAATTCAACCAATTTTCATTCAAAATTCACATCTCAAATATTTTCAAAAATAACTAGATAAATTCATGCACATTGCATAAAAAAATTAATTTGCAGATATAAAATCCAAAAATAATATTATTACAAGTTTACTGTACAACTACTCAATTTATATCAATACATATGAACAATTCTATATTTACATCAAACTAAATACATTGGGTATAAAATAATACCCATACCAAAAAGTCAGTGAAGTCCTCGTCAACTCAGCAGCTCACTCTGCTACTTTTTCTTTTCCCTTATCTGCGACAGCAAATAAAGCTATCACTGAGTATGATTTACTCAGTGGTACACAATAAAAGAAATATTTAACATGCTGAAATTAAAACATTCACAGATAATAATAATTCAAACATTTCACAATCATATATCACAATTTTCAAATTACATTTATAACACAATTTGGTCAAATAATTTAATAAACACATTGTTGCCAATCCATACACAACTTAGGTCATGATACAAAATTTCTGATCAATGCTGTATTGCACACCACGACAAAGCAATCTGCAACCTCACTAATCGAAATCAATGAGGGAGGTGACTAGCTAGCTATATGAGTACTCATCTGATCTCAACCTCAACTGGCAAGCTAGAGAGGGAGAAATATAGTTGATCTCAACCCCGTAAACAGAGGAGAAATATAATGGTACTATCATGCTAAGTGTGAATCCAAAACTAATTTAAAACAAGTTATTCAATATTTCATACAAAACCCAATCAAATTCCAAAGTCAAATTTCCATTCACAAAGGGGCAACACAATAGTTCTCGAAACCCAAAATTAAATAATAAATTCACAATGCATAACACATCAAGTTTTCAATAAGAAAACAATAATTTAAGGTTTATTGTGCATAAACCTGGACTGAGTAGCCTCTAGGCCTTGACTCACTTGTCCTTATCCTTCTCAGTGTCTTTTTCAACTGAAACACACAGTTTATAGTGTTTCAGTATCATATCTCATAATAAATCCAATAATTTATTTCATGCTTATTTAATGGTACCCTTAAATGTGCTTAAAATGGTATTCTTTGAATTTTGCATTTCGGGGTTACTATTTATGGCATTATTCAAGTCAAAATATTGACTTTCTCATGCTTAATAGGTATGTGAATTCCAATTACACCCACACACCACATTTTGGGTATCTAATTTGTTGGCATTGGTTGCCATTTCCATTTCTAAATCTCCTAAGAGAAATTGCAATTTTCAGTTTCGGTCCCCTGTTTTGCACTATTCCATTGGTCTAGTTACTGTGGGAATTTGGCTAAGTGTTCTGCATCAAAATTGTTCCTTATTATCTTAGCTTTAATTCTCTTTTTGAATCACTCTGTTTGGAGTTTTGTAACCCAAGATATGCCTATTTTTCTAAGGCTGGCCGAATTAGTTCAAACCCAAAAGTTTAGGCACTTTCTTGGTTCTGGTAGTTTTGGTGTGCTAACTGTAGCTCATTTTTGGATGGGTTATAGTCAGAATTTAGGTTTGTATTCTTTATACAAGTTGTATTGCTATGTCTCAGATTTCCATCGGTATAAAATTCAGGTCATTTGGACCTTCCTACACCAAGTTATGGCCATTTGAACAAGTACTATTTATATAGTCAGTTTTGTACAGTGGCAGTGTGCATTACTTGGATTTGTCCTTATTTTACACCACTTTTTGTTCAGTTTTAAGGTTGGGTTCCTGCATGAAAATTGTGTCATTATGTGTCTACCAATTGATTCCCAATTGACCTTATACCAATTGGGATGGTAGAATTACAATTTTGGTCCCTAAAAGGGATCTAGGTCAAACTGCCCAAAAGTGAACCCTTACTAATGAGAATTGCCTTGCAATTCTCATCACTCTAACACATCTCAATTGGTCACAATTGACCATTTCTAAGCTCAAATAGGTTTAATTGCATCAACTGACCATTTCCTTCAAAATTTCCCCCGAATTCCATGGCTTAAGAACCCTAATTTTTGCATATTGTTCAATTAGTGCAATTAAAGTGTCTAAACATAGTCTACACACTTAATTAGACTTAATTAAACTTTTAATTGTATCAAACTCAAGCAAACCCTAGCTCCCTATATGCTAGCTGAAATTTTCATAAGGGTAAAGGTGCATAATTTGCTTCATTTTTTTGTTAATTCTAAGCTAATTCAAGTATGCATGAATTTAAAGAGAGGAATTGAAGTTTATTACTAACATTTGTGTTGAAATCTTTAACTCTTCTTTTCTCCAAATTTCATTCTATTTATTGCTCCTCTCTTCTTTTCAAGATGCAAGGATGAAGTTTAAGTAAAGAATTTGGGGAAATTTATGGAAATTTGAGGGTTTTAAAAGCTTAAAATTAAGCTTTAATGGAGGTTATTGTGAGAGAAAGGGAAGGGAAGAGAGGCCACGACAAACATGGGAGAAGAAGACCATATTTTAATTTAATTTTTGGGTATTTATCATTTTATTTGACTTAGTCAAATAAGTAATTAAATGGAAATTATTTTTAAATTCATGCTTATGTCACACATGTGATGTCATAATTCTTATTTTTCTTTCATTTTCTTTTTCCTTTCTTTTTCTATACTTCTTTAATTTAACTCCATATTTCAAAATTTTCATTTCTCAAATTTTATTGGACAATTAGGCTATGAGTCACCTCTAGGAGTGAATTGACCAATTTGCCCCTCGTCAGTCTGATCCGGTTTGCTAATAATTCGGTATTTCTTTTGGAACCCTGACCTATTTATTTGACCTACTTGTCAACTCTTTTATGTGATTTTCTCTTTTCCACTAGCTTTGCAATACTTCTTAGGACTGCAGTGTCACAATATCTCGTTCAAAATTAGGGTTAGAACTGACCTCGTAGTCACTTCTCTATAAGGTCACCCATCGCTGTGACCCCTGGCTCATTTAACCTTTTATGCTTGTTTTTCTTATTTATACTTGACCTTCTGGTAATCACTATTTATTTTCATTCAGGGCTTTTTTAGGTGACTTAAATATACTTCTAATCCCCTTAATTATCCGGACCGACACTGGTCACTGAAATAGTGAAATATACCAGGCTATGCATATAGGGGTGTTATAGAAACACAGTGCACGAGCCGTGTACCACGACCTGTGTAAATTATGGAGACCCGTGTAAGTCTCTACTAGGCCAACTTGAAGAACTCTCTGAAGAGCAAAAGAACAAGGGCCGTTTAATCAGACTTATGTAACTAGCAATGTCCCGTGTAACCTCCTGTACCAATATAATATACAACCATTTAAGCTCCAGTAAGTTGCACGACCCTGGGCCGTGTAGTGACACATGGGCTGTGTATCATGCGGCAGCCAGTTTCCTGATTTGGGTTCCAGCTCTAGTTTCTGCAGAGAGAAGAGACTCTTGATGCCTTGAGGACTCTAAAAAACCTAACCCTAGATCATTCAATATAAATAGGAACAGCAAAAAACACAAAAGGGAGATTCGAAACAGAGAGCTTTTGATATTTTTTTCACACACATACTCTTCACAGCCGTCTTGGAGAATAAGAGCATCAGCACAAAAGGGAAATCTTCAGTCAAAGTTCCATAAGTTCAAAGCTATAGAAGATCCTCTTCTGTTCTTTTATTCTATTTCTTTAAGCAGACTTTTTTATATTCTTTCATTTTATTTTCATTATGTTTGTTAAACTCATCATGAGTAAATATTTCCTTTATTCTGGAATTAGGAGAGTAGTGCTTGTAATTGTTATTATAGATCAATACTGAGTTTTTATTTATTGGATTCGATTGTTCTTTGATTTAATATTCTGTGTTCTTAATGCATGCTATGTGTTAGTACCCACCTAGACATGATATAAGATACTAATTGAAGGACTGAAAGGTGAAGGTTAGTGTTGGAAAATCAGAATATTGAACTTAGGAAATCTGATCTAAAGATAGGCTGAAATCCTTCATGGAATTCCATAATTAATCATAGATCTTAAAGGGTTTTTATTAGGATTAATCACCAACGAAAGTAGGGTTTGATCCTGGTTGAAACACACCTTAGGTGCCTTGAGAGAGGACCTAGGATATCTTAGGATTAATTTTCATCAAAGCTACAATTCTCAATCCGATGAATAGACAAGATTAAAATCCATAGTAAGGTTATAGTGTGAAATCTTAATTCTGAAATTGCTTTTATAAATAGTTTAATTCAAAATTTGTTTTCAGCATCCAAAATAGATTTAATTCACTCTTTATCTATATTCAGTAGCCTAAACAGTCAGAATTGTTGTGTAGTTTGGTACTTGCTAACTAAATTCTTCATGGGAATGATACTTCACTCACTACTTTATTACTTATTAGCGATCCGTGCACTTGCGGGGTTAAAAGAACCAGCAAACAGTACTCGCACTTGTTCCAATCACCTTCTTTTTCTTATCTTCTTTTTACTTAAAAATTCGAGAAAAATTTTCTTAAGGGGGAAAGAATATAACAACCTGATATATATATATATATATATATATATATATATATATATATATATATTACATTTTCAATTTAACTATTATTAAATTTTTATTATTACATTACTATTATTATGAAAATATTATTTAATATATATATATATATTATTAATTAATTGTATATTTATTTTTGTATTTTGGACCTCTTTGCAAGAGCTAAAAAGTTTAAGGATTTATTAGAAATTAAAAGTTAAAAAAAAAAAGAACCTAGACAGTCCCTACGTCCAGGTTCAAGGAACAATTCTTCCCCCTCCCCACACCCCCTTATACTCTCTCTCTCTCTCTCTCTCTCTCTCTCTCTCTCTCTCTCTCTCTCTCTCTCTCTCTCTTCTCCCTTCCTGTAATGGCTCGGCCCAGAGCGGATAATATCACTAGTGGGCAGGGCCATTACACTTCCCCTCTCTCTTCCTCGATGCCCAACTTCCCTTCCCCTCTCTCATTATTTTTGCTTGGTAGGAACCACCCATTGCCATTTAGTACCCTGGTGAATCTTACCCAGCCGTTAGCCACCTTGTAGCAACCAAAAATGGCTAATTTCTCCCCCTAGAATCATGCGTGGCCATGAGGAAGAGAGCAATCGTTTTGGCCATTCTAACAAGCATCAATGTAGCACCCCTTACCCGATCTACAGTGTAGCCGAGAAAGGAATACTATATTCTATACTGGAGCATCTTATCTTATCTTATTTTATTCCATATTAATTTTTATTGCCATTTTTAATTAATTATACAATTTATTTTTAGTGGAGAAACTGGCGGAGTTTCCCTTGTTTTATGGATATTTGGCGAGTTACACTATTCACCAGTTTAAGAATTTCATATCAATTCATATACTTTCATCATCATGTCAAATTCAAATCACAAAATCATTTCCATCATAATTTTGGTAAATGTCTTATATTGGCTCATATCAAATTTTCCAACGCATATTATACATAAAATGATCAAATTTATTAATTTACATCATATACAAATTAATTACACAAACTTATAATTTACATTACAACTTTAAAATTAATTACAATGAACAAAAAACAAGCTACACTGATATGGCGTATGCGGCCCTACCAAAATGCACTGCTGTGAGGAGGTGACACAATTTAACACCTCTACAGATCTGTAGACTACAATCCTAGTCTTATGTCTACTAGGCTTTATCTCTAGTACCTACGCATAAAAAAATCTAACACTCTAAGCATTTATGCTTAGAGGTGCAATAATACAATGAAAATATAATATACAAATAAAATTAATAATTTCAAGGTTATAGTACTTATAAGGAAAATGCATAATTAATGAATTATGGATTAGTTAAAGGCTAATTAAGATTTATGATATCAACTCCTTCTAGTATCTTAGTGGTTGATCCTATAATGATCTTGAGCATCATTTTTTCATTATACTGATCTTTAGGAATATTTATTCTATTAGGATCTTTCTTTTTCTTTATCTTATTATTCAATTCCTCTACCTTATTTCAATACATATTTAATCTCATTAATATTTTTCAATGCCCAAGTAACTTATAACAGACTGATTGGACTGGATAAGCAGGTAAACTAGCACTGGATACACTTGTGCCTCAGGTCATCATACAGTGGGACACATAATGTCAATAAGGTATGCAATAGAATGGCTAAAAAGCCATGATAGCAATCGGGTATAAAGCCATATACATCATCATATAACAGAATGGTTGGAAGCCATGATAACAGAATGGCATGAAAGACATGATAACAGAATGGCACAAAGCCATAAGCAATACTGCAAATCAAAACCCTACTGGCATGCCAATTTATCCAATCCATACACACATGTTTAGACATACATAGGCAATTAGTATCGTTAAATGTTCATAAGTCACATAATTTTTCCATATGTTGTGTTCATACTTCATAGCATTTTTGTTTCAATCATGTTGGGAACATGAGTCCTAAATACATATTCATATCACATTCATGTTCATTGAATATTTGGTATTAATTGCTAATCATCTTTCAAGTCAATTTAGGGCACTTCCTAAATTTTAGAATTTGTATCTTGATTTTACTCTTATATTAGGCTAAGCTACAGTAGTAATTTGACCACACTTTCAATCATGAAAGTTGTTCCTTATTGTCGTAGCTTTAATTTCCCTTTTGAATCAGTCAATTTGGAGTTATGTAGCTCTAGTTATAGTCAATTTACTAAGTACTGGTCTAGTGACTAATATTGCTCTAGAACAGGGTAGATTCTGGAACTCAACTTTGTCAAGCTCTTTGGACAATTAATAGGCATAATTTGGCTTGGTGTTCTTCATGTGAGTTATTCTCCTATGTCTTATGGTTGAACAGGTTCAAGAATCACTAAATTTTATGTTATGTAGGGTGAATTATGGCAATTTAACTAACCTAGACTCATGAACCCTGTACCTCCAAGATTTTAGGTTCAGGTCAGTCTTTACAATTCACATCTAAAGTTTTTACACTCAAAATTTGAACAAGGTTTCTCAACCAAAGTTGTAACTCTATTTCTTAAGTTTTCATATCAGTTTGGCTTATCCCAATTGGAGTTTTCTAGTGAGAGTTATGATTCATGTACTATCTCAGTGTCAAATGGCTAATTACTCCAAATGCAGGAATTCCAGGATTGGAGTTCCTTACTTATCCTAACAATTTCCCTAAGCTCTTTTAGGATCTGGGTTCTGGCCAAAATATCAAAATTGTAGTTTTAGGTCTTATGAAGATTTTGGCTCATTTTTAGTATTGTAGGCTGTGTTATGGCATTTTTGCCACAACTAGTCATATATCCTGAAACTCAGGATTTCCAGGTCAGATTTGGTCCAAGTAGATTTGTTAGACTAAATTTGCCTAATAATTTGGTTAAGTTAGGGTCAAAACTAGGTCTCCTAGTCCCTAAGGAAAATGTTCTCCTATGTCTCAGATTTCTATAGGTTCAAGAATCATGTCATTTGGAGTTTCCTAGAGTAAGTTATGCCCAAATCACTAAACATTGTTCATATGTTCAGTTCTGCCCAGGTCCAGAACACCAATTTCGGATTCAAGCCTCATTAGGGCAACCTATGGTCAATTTTTGAGCAAGCTTCCTTCATGACATTTCTAGCATTATGTCTTAGGTTTAATCTCCAATTAGCCTCACACCAATTAGAGCTGTCTAAGTCTACTTATAGCCACACAAACACACTAGACTCAGAGGTCCAGAATTCCTACACAAGGGTAACACTTCTAATTCATCAATTCAACTCATTACCAACTTCAATTCATATCCCATACACATCAATTGGTCAACAATTAACCTCAACAACATCAATTGAGTATCATGTCACAAACCCCCAAATTTTCTTCAAAACCCTAACCTCCACAATTCACAAATTCATATAACACATGCAATTCAAATTACCAATCAAGCCAATCATCATACCTAAGTTAGATTTCAAGTCTAATTGCAATTAAACACATCAAAACCTACTTCCACAAAAGCTGGCTGAAACTTCATGTTGTTCATTTATGCATATTTTCTTCAATTTTCATTTAATTTCATCATGGCTTAACTTAAATCCAAGATTAGAACAAGATGGAAAACAAGGATTAGCACTAACCTTGACTTGGCAGTTTTCCTTCTTAACCAAACTTCAATTTTTCCTCTTCTTGTTACTACCAATCACTTTAGCAAGATGAAATATCAAGAATTTATGTAGATGGCTATGGATGTTATGGTGAGAATGGCATACAATTGGAGCGTTGGAAGAAGAAAATAGTGGAAGGTGGTGAAAATGGTGGATTGGCCAAGCGTAGAGGAAGAAAAAGACCACTTTTGATTCATTTGATTATTTTTATTCCTTATATAATTGTTTGTCTAATTATAATTGGTTAAAAATTTTTAATTAGGTCATCAACTTATCATGCTTATGTCATAATTGATATTTAATTTTTATTTCTTTCTTTTCTTCTTTCAATTACTCTTCTTTAGTTGTATTTTCATCAAAATTCTATTATATTTTATTACATTAATTTCACTTAATTTAATTGACATTTTGGTCAAAAGTCAACTTGTAATGCTCTCACTTTAGATAGTTCGTACATTCTACTGTTCCAGTGACAGATGTCTGTCCAGACAGTCAGAATGTCTGGAACTATATTTAGACTAGAGTGAGGAGTCATAAATAACTTAGGTACTGGAGACACTGACAGAGAGCCCAGTAGATCTTAGACTAGGTGAGACTACAGATCTACATTGAGTCCAGAGTCACCTCCAATACAGTGCATCTTTGGTAGAACCATTAGGTTCCTTTTTGTATTTTGTATTCTGTATTTTGTAATAGACATAAATTTTGTTTTGTAATAAACTAATGTAATTATGTGTTGATGTAATTATCTGTAAATTTTGTTAATTAATTAAATCTGAGTATTTCTTCATGAATTGAGCTTGAGTATGATATGAAATAAATTGAGTTTTGAAATATTGAGATTTTTGAGAAATTATGAAATTGTGTTGGTGGTTGACTAGAATTGATGATATGATTATATTTGAAGTGTTTTTAACAGGTTTAGAAGAACTTCTTTTCCAATTTATAGCAGGCACTTTGCTGAATTTTCTGTAAAATTTGCAGAAATCCTGAATTAATCAAAATTTCAATGAATGACATAAATGTTATAAATTTCACCTAAAAGCTTTTTAATCAATAATATAAGAATTGGAAATTGTAATAAAATAAGATAAAATTCTTTGACACTCTGTGTGATATGTCTTGCTCGGCTATACTGTAGACGGGTAAGGGGTGTTAGACAACTCTCCAAGTGAAATGACCAAAATGCCCTTCATTGGGTTCATCAAGTTATAATTGCTTTTTCCGATTGGCATTAAATTTTATTGCATTTCCTTGACATTTTCATTGTCATTAATCCTTTAATTAAGTCCTAAATAAATGTTTCATAGGGTTTCCCATGAGTTTGGGGTGGTAACTAAACTTTCAGTTACTTTCCAGTAAGGTTACCCATCACCGGGATCTCCAGCTTATTTAACCGATTTGCACTTCGCTTCTTTCATTTTTCTTTAACTTTACTTGATCTTTATTCAATCAATCTATGACTCCTCACTCTAGTTTAAGTATGGTTTTAGACATCCTGGCTGTCTTAACAGACGTTAGTAATCGAAACAGTAGAGTATACAGAACTACCTAAATTGAGAGCATTACAATCAAGCCATGCCACCTACCTAAATCGACCCACCATTACCCCAAGGACTTTTCTCCAGCCAACCTCACTTCCAATAATCATCGAATTCATACAAAATGAGGAGATAAATAAAAAGTAGGCCTTTTGCCACTTTTTAGTGAGTTTCCAGCCAATCCGACCATTGGATCAAATAACTGGGACTACCTTTGAACTCACCATGTCGAAACCTCTAAGATGGGACCAACCCCACCTTGATCAGACACCATCTGATAAAGGAGATCATCAAATGGCCTAGATCAATCGGTGAGATTTTTTAGCTTTTTTTATTTTTATAAATAAAAAATAATTATGATGATTATTAACAATTTATGAGCTTCGTTTAGGCATAATTAGCAATGGCTCACTAACACTCGAAAATGAATTTTTAGTCCGGTTTGGACGCTCAGTAGGCTATCCCAAAAAGTGATCGTGTTTACAGTTGTTTCTAGCATTTTCAGACGTTATAGATGCATTCCAAGTATTAGAATTTGCAAAGGTAATCCTGAACTCAAGTTATGTGATTTTTACCTTGATTAAGTTAGCTGATTGATCTATAAAAATATTCTTGGCTTAGTAAAATTAAGTAAAATAAATTTAATTAATACAAGGATGATGTAAAGGACATCCAAGAATATTTTCATAATTTTTTAGGTTTTTGAAATAATTATTTTGGATTATAGAGGAGTTAGGTTTCCGAGCTGTAGATTAGAGATCTGGACTTAGATTAGGTTTCTTATAGGCCCTAAATGGGCATTGATGATTGATGTTGTGGGTTTGAAGCCTTGTGTGGTGTTGTTATTACTACTTTTGGTTGAGTTTTCTTGCAGAGGGTTAGGTCTAGTTATAGAAGAGACTCAACTGAAATTTCGGCAAAAATCTTACAAATACATTCTTATTTTCATGGTTTAAATTAATTGGTTAATTTTTATCAGTCAATTAATAGAAGTCAATGTATTTGTATAGGTGATTGGGGCCAGTCGATTCTTCCTTCTAGCGGGACCAACTGCAATTGAGTTAACTAGTTTGTGAGTAACATATTGGTTATTTTTGTAATTTCAATATTATTTATATACTTGGCATGCTTATGCATTCTACAAATAATTGCTTATGCATATAATTATTTAAAATATACTATGGGCATTCCTATAATATATTTAATTATTGTTAATTATTTGTGTTTGTTGCCATAAGGATGATTTAGAGCTCTATATGTGATATATTTATGTGGTATATTATGGATATGGATTGGAAGGGTAGTCGTGGGTGGAGCTAGTTTTGCTGGAACTCGGTCCTTATGAATATGGAATGTCAGGGTGAGGCACAGCCTTGAGTTCATCTCGTTGGCCCCCGCACTTGTATTTAAATGAATGTTCGGCTTGAGTTGAGCTCACTGGTAGGATTTGGATTGAAAGAGCTGTATTGGGGATCAACTCTCATATTTTTGCATTTATGTGTTGGGTGCGTGAGTAGTTCCAAATTATCTTCTTGGGTGAATTTTGGGTGAATTATTTGTTATATGTGTTGGATGTGCATTTCATGGTAGAATTGCATTAGTTTTAGGTAGTTATAGAAATTGCATCTATAATTAATATCTCAACTTCTTGAGTCGGATGCTCATTCTTGTTTAAAATTTTTTCCCAGGTTATAGTAGGAGCAAGTTTATTTGGGTCTAACCTGTATTTTCTCCACAGGTTGTGGTGCTCTTAGTTAGTAATTTTTATTGTGATTATTTATTTATTACTTTATTTATTTATTTATCTATTTGTTTAATTTTTTAGAACTCTGTTGTGAGACCAGTGCATAAATATATTGTATTAATTTATGAAAATTAATGGTATTAAATGGTTTGTATGTGTTGGGTGTCCGAGTTGACTTGGATTTTCCTAGTGTTGGGTGTCAGAGTTGACTTGGATTCTCCTAGTTGTGGATTTCTGATAGTTTTTTTGTTGAGTTAGCCCAAATTAATTTATAATACTTTATTTCATTTTGTTTTTGCATGTTGAGCCTTGAAATTGAGTTTGGTCATAGGTTCGGAAGTAGTAAGCTTACCACGGGTTTCGAGGGCCTTATGTTGGCCTAAGTTCTAGGGTCGGTCTAGCCTATAGAGTTGAGTCATGACACACATATATGTATGTAAAAAATGCACTAAAATCTCATATATTAAATATACTCAATAATTTCTCTAATTTAGGATTTTTGGCAAAAAATAATACATATATAGGCAGTTAGGTATCAACAAAAATTTTGTGAAATTTTATCTCTAAATATTAAGTTTTTCTTATTTGTATACACAATGAAGTTGGACATCTAAAGAATTTTTGTGCTTAACGTGCATAAAACCACAAAAATTAACCCATTATACCCTAAAATTTATACAATCAACTTAATACATTTGACTTGTAAATATAAAACAAAAGACACAAAGTAGAAAATTTGATATGCACCATGAAGTGATTGATAATGTGAGACACCATGTAATTTTAGTATTCTTTCACAATGAATTGCTTAGAGTGAATTGACTCCAAGTAGTAATTTGAAGAAAATTATTAGTGATCGTATAAATAAAAAGGTATAGCATTATTTATTGCCATCAAAGAATTATCTTCCATAAGGAAGGAAGTTGCCTTTATGGAGGTGGAAAGTCGGTTATTATTTCTAAGATGAACAATTGAATTTCCAAAACTAAAATACAAGTCACATTATTTTTAAATGCAACTTGACTCACTTGATAAGCATCCACTACAACTTGCTTTTTATAGCTATTATCATTAAATACCTTACTCCAATTATTATATATGTATATAAACATAAAACTTTCATTTTTTTTTAAATAGCATGAATTTATGATTTTTTTTTGTTTAACTATTTTTTATAAGATTGATTTTTTTTTTTTAACTTCCACGTGAATTGATTTTTAGAAAACATGAATTTTTGTTTTAATAAAGTCTTTCTTATAAAATTTTATTTTGAATTAAGTAAAAATTAAATACAAGTAGATAAAGAATTTTAAATTTATAATAACACAAAAAATAATTAAATAATAAAAATTATATAATAGTAAATTGTAAATAATATAAATAACGAAGGGTATTTTAGGTAAATTCAATGTTCTCCCTCCCCCTAGCTACATTTATACATTATATAGATATAATGTAGAATTTATCTTAAATTACATAAAAGTTACCTATATTTATATATAATGTAGAATTTATCCATCTTTTTTAGTTCAATCATAATAATCGAGTGCAATATATATATATATATATATATATATATATATATACACACACACACGTTAATATATTGTATGTTACCTTATAATAATGACGATTTGTTGTAATATTAATGGGTTAACTATTAAACAAATCGTCATTATTATAAGATAACTTACAATAAATTAACACACACACACACACATATATATATTCCCAAGAGAGTACCATGTGACATTCTCAATTATATGTAAGTTATAAATTATTAATAGTTAATCTATTAATATTACAACAAATCGTCATTATTATAAGGTAACTTACAATATATTAATATATATTAATTATATATATTTATATCTATATTATATGCAAATAGATTTTAGTTATTTCTATTATGAAATCTTTATTAAAAGTTTGAGAGATAAAAGTATTAAAAATAATATTTAAAATAATTAATAAAAAATTTAAAAAACTAAATTATTTTTATATATTAAAATTAAAGAAAATATATAAATTAAAATTACTAGCAATTTTCGTCCGACGCGTCATATTTTCTTTTATAGTATTATCACATGGCTAATACGTTGGATTCTCTTTTATTGTATTACTACATAGAATTTTCTATTACATGTAAGTTATAAATTATTTAATAGTTACCCTATTAATATTATAATAAGTAACCATTATTATAAAGTAACTTACAATATATCAACACATATTAATTACATGTGTAACACTCCTCACCTGACTACAGTGTAGTCGAGCAAGGCGTGCTACATTTGGTGCTGGAGCACCCTAACTTATCTTACTTTATTTCTTTAAAAATTTTGTTCTCGTTATATTTAATATCGATTATTTTTCGACGGAGAATCTTATAGAGTTTACCCTATTTTATTACCGTTTGACGTGTTTTACTATTCACCTATTTGAAAATTTCAATAATATTTTACAATAAAAATCTGATCAATTATTCTCATTATTCACACTTCATTCATATATCTCAATTTCATATTCATTTCCATGCATTTCCATTCATGCACAATTTATATATATAAGTTCTCAAGTTTTATTAATTTACATGATTTACAGACTAATTGTCACACCCTACCCCTCTGTAAGGCATAACATGATCCCGTAGTATACCTAATGAATTACCAACTTCATCTACTGATAACCCATTAAATACATTACAAGGGATTTTAAAACTTTTCTTACTTCTTTTTACAGTGGTGAGCACAATTTACAGGTGTTAAAAACCTTTTTGAACTGAAGTGAAACAGCTTACACATTTGGACTATTAGTGACTTCTGTAAAAATTTTGGCAGAGTGCCATCTATATTTTGGATAAAACAGTTCTTCAGAAAACCTATAAAAAGCACTTCAATATTTTTCTCAATCTCAACTCCAACAGTTAAACACCACAATATTTTTCTCAACTCAAATCCCCAATAGTTTTTCAAAGACTAAGATAAAAGAAATACAGTACAAATTTTACAAGCCAAGATAATTCATAATTTATTTTACAACTTCAATGTACAATTTTAATTTACAACTGCTCAAAACCAAAAATAATATATACATACAGTGAACATACATTACAGTACAAAATGCAAAATGTAGTATACTCAATATACCCGATGATCTCTCGCTGAATACACTAGCAAATTTAGTCTCACGCCTCGTCTGCCTATCTATCTACTGCGACAAGAATGAAAGCTATTCTTTGAGACAATGTCTCAGTGGTGCACAACATTAACCAATTACAACTTTAAATCACAATTCATAAATCATATAAATGATGGATATGTAAAACCATAATTAAATTCAAGACAATGAATGTCATAAGGAATTTAACACAATATCACAATAAATCTCAGTAATCAAAACATGGTTAAATTCAAAAGACAGTGAATGTCAATAAGAATTTAAACTCCAATTTACAAATTATCGAAGCTCATAATAACACAATTTAGTCAAATAATTTAAGAATACAGTGTTGTCAATTCATACACAACTTAAGCCATGACACAATTTTCTGATCAATGCCGCGTTGTACACCATGACAAAGCAATCACAACCCCACTAATTGAAATCAATGAGGAAGGAAGCTAGCTATATAATGAGTACTCATCCGATCTACAACCTCAACTGGTAAACTAAAGAGGGAGAAAAATAAACGATCACAACCCCTTAAATGGAGAAGGAATGATGTGATACTGTCATGCTAAGTGTGAACACAAAATCAATTCCAAACATTTTATTCAAATGATTCGTGAGAATCCAATAAATTTCCAAAGTCATAATTTCATTCACAAAATGGCAACACAATTCATAATTAACTTCAATTTTCATAAATCACACTAAATCAATTTTTCCACAGTTTCAAACCATTTACAATGCTTTTCAAGCAATAAGTATCCATTCAAACACATTTCCATAATTGAAAACAATAATATACAAATAGTCATAATTTATTTCAATTGAAAAATTCAAAAGAAATAACTGTTGTACACAAACCTCTGATAACTATCTCCTGGCCTTGACTCAGTGTTTCCTTCCCTTTCCCTGAGTCTTTTCTAACTGAGAAACACAATTTGAGGTGTTTCAGTGCTCATTTAAACTGTCTCTAACGATAATGCTTGATAATTAATTCACTGAATTCTACTATTTACTTAGTCAACCTAATATGTCGACCCTCGATGTATTCTAGGTAAATTAGGTTTTAATGTTACTAATATGTCACATTCAATAGTCTTTTAGGGTTGGTACATGTTACCAAACTCATTTCCATGTATCTTGCATTTTCTTGCAATTTGCTGGATTCCGGGATACTAGTTTCACCTAGCCGGACGACCTAGTTCCCTCAGTTTTCGGGTTTCGGTCAAAACTACAAACTTGTATATCTATGTCTTATTGCATGCGGGGCAAAATTTCAGGTCATTCTGAGTTATGTAGACCAAGTTATGGTCATTTTACTATTGCTGGTCAAAATGCATCAAAATTGGTTACTTTAGGTCATTTTAGGTTCGGCCAGTTTTTAGATCCGAATTTGTGCAAGCTGTTTGACTTGCTTATGGTCATTTCTGGGCTTTGGTGTCTTCATAAGACTTGTAGATATAGGTCTTAACTATTCATGGTCAAAATGTTAGGTCAATTGGACCTGTTTTGAGTGAGTTATGGCCTAAACACTAACTACTGCCCAATTGGTCAATTTTCAGGCCTTAATTGCACTAATCCAGATTTGGTCATTTTTCAAGCTACCTTACAAGCAGAATTTTGGCAAGCTTCCTTCATGAAAGTTGGCACATTTTGTGCCTAGTTTCACCTCCAATTGGTCTCATACCAATTGGAGCTACACACTTAAGGTTCTAAGCCCAAAACACAAACTGCCCTATTGTATTTTGTTCATACTCATCAAAGGTCACCTTTAACACTTACCAAACTTCACATTCATGCCCATTCTGGTTTGTACCATAACCTAAACATATTTTCCCACATATTGTTGATCATTTTGGCAGCTTATAATCACATTCAACATACACCATAAGGTGCAGAATTTTTCAAACTCAATTACAACAATTTAACCACCTATTCATGCTCATTTACATGTCCAACCTCACACCATCACACATATACCCAAGTTGCCATAACAACCATCACAATTCAACATTATTATACCATAATCCAAACATAAAATAACATCCTTATGGTTCACCAAACCAGGCTGCCGATTCATGCATTTACATTCCATTAATTCCCAAGCTTCAAATTTCAAATACACATTCACATATACTAAGTATACATCACCCAAATAATTTCCTACACACATAAACATTTAATTAATCCTTTAATCCACCATTTACAAGCAAAAATAAGCTGTCTTCAAGGAGTTTCCATGGCAGCCAAAAGTACACATCCCCCTTTAAACATCAAACCTCAAAAATCTCTCCATAAATCAAATACCCATAACATCCTTACAAACTTTAATAAAACAAAAATCAAAAACACAAACTTACCTATTGATGAGGCTTGTTAAATCTTCACCAAACTCCCTTGATTTTAGTATCTACTTCTTCCTTGTGAGGTGGGGATCAAAATTAGTAAAATGACTTTGGTGTGTGGAGGTGGAAATGATGGAGATTAAGAAGCTTCAAGCAAATCGGCCATGGAGGATTTTCAAGCTCTTCATTTCAGCATGGGAGGAATGAAGAAGATGAAGTTTTAGTGGAAGTACACCTGCCCACTTAATGTTTAATTTAATCCATAATTCTCCACTCACCACAAATTAATTATATTATATGTTTTAAAGTGTTATTTACTCAATTTATATCCTATTTTTGCTATTTACATTATGTACCACTAATTTAATTTTTCATGACATTTTCCAAATATAATATCATGTATTTTTAATGGACATTTAGGTCAAAAGACAACTCGGGGTGTCAAATGACCACAATGCCCTGCTCGTTGCATTCCGATTTTTCAGAATAATCGGTTTTGTCCGTTTTTCGATTTCTCACTTTTCTTTGTACTAATTAATTAATTTTTCTTTAATATTTCTAATGATATTTATACTTCAATTGATGTCTCTTTAAGTCCTAAAAACATTTTTCAGGGTTTCTCGCGGTCCAGGGCTAGTCAACGGTCCACGCCGTGACTTCCCGGTGCGGTCACCCATTGCTAGGGTTCTCGGCTCGCTTAACTTGGTTACATTTCTTTGCTATTATTTTTCCTTTGTTTTTATTGTATTTTCTTTTTTTTGTATTTCATTATTTTATGTCTCCTCACTCATATCGAAGTGTAGTTCTAGGCATCTTAGCTGTCCGGACAACAATGGTCACCGGAACAATAGAACGCATTACCAAACATAGGGGTGTTACACTGATTATATAAATTCATAATTTACATGATCTATAAATTAATTACAGTTTCATAATCTATATTTTTAACATACAATTCATAGTTTACATTACAAATGATAACTAATTATAATGTACAAAATACATAATATGATCTATATGGGCCCTATCTACATGCATTGTTGAGGAGGTGACAACCTTTGACACTCTGCAGATCAGAACTTCAAAATCTCTGTGTAGTATTCGCTGGGCTTTAACTTCAGTACCTGCGCAAGAAAACAAATCCATCGCGCTAAGCATTACTGCTTAGTGGTGCAATAATATAACAAAGAAATAATATAACAAGTAAAAATAATTGGAGCATATTTTCTATACTCAAGATTTTTACTGGGTTCATATGAAATTTTCCATACAATATATTTCCCGTCATTTATGTTGTTCTCTAGAATTACTTCTTTCATAAGTTTACAATAATTATTTATATAATGTATAAATAAATCGAAAATTTATACTTATATTCTTATGAAAGTCACATTTGTAATGTTATTTAAGTTATAATTCTTCTACTAGTCTTTTTATCACTTCTATGATACTTTCTAAGTTGTTTACAATCATTGTAACACCCCTATGTTCGGTAGTGCATTTTACTGTTCTGGTGACCAATGTCTGTCCGGATAGCTAAAATGCCTAAAACTACATTTAAATATTAGTGAGGAAACATAAAATAATGAAATACAAGAAAATAAAATACAAGAAAAAAAAAGGAAAAATAATAGCAATGAAATGTAACCAAGTTAAACGAGCCGAGAACCATAGCGATGGGTGACTGCAGCGGGAAGTTACGGCGTGGACCGTTGACTAGCCCTAGACCGCGGGGAACCCTGAAAAATATTTTTAGGACTTAAATAAACATCTATTAAAGTATAAATGTCCTTAAAAATATCAAAGAAAAATTAATTAATTAGTACAAAGAAAAACGAGAAATCGAAAAAATGACAAAACTCGGTGTCATCGAAAAATTGGGAATGCAACCCGAATAGAGGCATTGTGGTCATTTGACATCCCGAGTTGCCTTTTGACCTAAATTTCCATTAAAAATAAATGATATTACACTTGGAAAATGTCATGAAAAATTAAAGTGGTGGTACATAATCTAAATAGTAAAAGAAAAAAAGGTTAAATGTGGGAAATTGAAAAACTTGGATTAAATAAGTAATAATCTTCATTAGTGCTCCACTAACTTCAGCATTTGGACACCTAAAGGGACACTTGGGAGGTGTAGCACTCATCTTCAACCTTAGGAAGAGAACCAGCCGAATCCTTTCTCCCAAGGTCCATCCATGGCGTCCACACTCCAAGCTCAAGTTCACCATGTTCTACCCACTTTTTCCATTAGGTTCCTTCACTAAACTTGACCACCATACCTTGGGCATTATATTAGGAGTAAGAAAGTTAAGTTTTGGTGAGGTTTTGAAGAACTTCAAAAGTGGTAAGTGAGTGTTTTCAATTCTTGTTTCATTAAAAGTGTAACCAAGGTTGTGGGTAGTTGATTTATGAAAGAATTTTTGAAGTTTGATGTTTTAATGGAGATGTACATTTTGGTAGCCATGGAAATTCAGTATATGTAGTTTGTTTTTACTTGTTTATGGTTGTTTAAGATGTTGTTATTGATGGCAGCATGGATATGTGTATAATGGTTTGGAATTGGGTATGTAAATGGGGTATGTTCATGTGGTTAAATGGTGTAAATGGACTTTGGAAAATTCTGTGTTATAGTGTGCATATTGAGAATAGTTACAAGCTATCCAAAATGACCTAAATGTGTTATTAAATGTGTTAATAGTAAGGTGCAAACCAAAATTGGCATGAAGGAAGTAGTTTGGTGAGTGTTGAATATATAATTGGTAAGTGATGAGAAGTGTGTGGTAGGGTAGTGTGTGTTTTAGCTTAGAACCTTAAGTGTGTGACTCCAATTGGTATGAGTCCAAGTGGAGGTGAAACTAGGCACAAAATGTGCCAACTTTCATGAAGGAAGCTTATCAAAATTCTGCCTATAAGGTGACTTGAAAAATGACCAAATCCGGATTAGTGACTTGAAAGCCTGAAAATTGACCATTTGGGCAGTAGTTAGTGTTTTGACCATAACTTACTCAAAACAGTCCAATTGACTTGAAATTTTTACCATGAATAGTTTAGACATATATCTACAATTCTTATGAAGACACCAAAGCCCATAAATGTCCAGAACCAAGCCAAATAGCTTGCACAAGTTCAGGTATCAAAACTGGCCGAACTAAAAGTGACCTAAAAATGACCTAAAGTTACCATTTTATTGCATTCTGTCCAACATTGGTAAATTGACCATAAGTTGGCCTACACAACTCAGAATGACCTGAAATTTTGCCCCGCGTGTAATAAGACATAGACCTACAAGTTTGTAGTTTGGACCGAAACCCGAAAATAGAGGGAACTAGGTCGTCCGGCTAGGTCAAAATAGTACACTGAAATCTGGTAAATTGTAATAAAATGCAATATACTTGGAAATGAAATTGGTAACATATACTAATACTAAAGGGCTATAAAATGTGACATATTGGTAACATTAGAATTGACTCACTTAGAGTGCATCAAGGGTCAACATTATAGGTTGACTAATGAAATGAATTGAAGGGAATAGTGCCAAGAAAATTTAAATATTGGATTTTATTATTAGAAACAAATTCATTGAGTACTGAAACACTTTAAATTGTGTGTTTCAGTTGAAAAGGATATTGAGAAGCATATTGAGAAGCATAAGGAACACTGAGTCAAGGCCTAGAGGCGACTCAAACCAGGTTTGTGCACAATAATTTTGATTTCTCATTTTCTACTTAAAAATTTAATTGAACATTATAGTTTTAAATTGTGTCTATGCACAATAATTTTTATATTCACTGCTTTTACCAGAAAATTTATTTGGAGAAATGAGTTATGAATAATTTTTTATTGTTTTGGGTTTGGGAATTTTATTAGAAATTATTGTGTTGCCTACTTTGCAAATGGAAATTTTGAGATAAAATATGATTTGTGGTTTGTATGAAATATCTAAATATTGTGATTTGAAATTGTTTTGATTCACACTTGGCATGATAATATTACTATTTTCCTCCTCTATTTATGGGGTGAGTGTGACTATTTTCCTCCTCCATTTATGGGGTGAGTGTGACTATTTTCCTCCTCCATTTATGGGGTGACTGTGATTATACTCCTCCCTCTTTGACTTGTCAGTCTGAGGTGAGTGTGGATGAGTACTCATTATCTAGCTAGCTTCCTCCCTCATTGATTTCGATTAGTGGGGTTAGTGTGCCTTGTCGTGGTGTACAACACGGCATGTTCGAAAAAGTTTGTGTCATGACCTAAGTTGTGTTATTGATTGGTAAAACTGTGTTATTCAGTTATTTGATCAAATTGTGTTATTGATTGGAAAAACTGTGTTATTCAGTTATTTGATCAAATTGTGTTATTGATTGGCAACATCGTGTTATTTAGTTATCTGATCAAATTGTATTATTGATTGGCAAAACTGTGTTATTCAGTTATTTGATGAATGGTGTCATTGATTGGCAAAACTGTGTTATTCAATTGTTTGATCAAATTTGTGTTATATGAACTTTGTAAATTGTGAGATGGAATTGTGAATTATTTGATTTGTAAATTGTCAATAAAAGTTTTATATATCGCATTTCAAATTGTTATTGTACACCACTGAGTAAATTTTACTCAGCGATAGCTTTTCATTGCTATCACAGGTAGACTGACTGAAAGGGCAGCAAACTAGGCTGCTTGTACTACATTTTGAGATTTCACCGGGTATATTGAGTATACCATATTTTGTATTTCGTGCTGTAATGTATGTTCACTGTATGTATATATTGTTCTTGATTTTGAGCAGTTGTAAATTAAAATTGTACATTGAAGTTGTAAACTAAATTTGTAAATTATTTTGGCTTTTAAAAATTGGGATATATTTCTTTTATCTCAGCTTTTTAAAACACTAAAAAATTACTATGGATTTGAATTGACAAATGTTGAGAAACTTATTGTGTTGATTGAATATTGGAGTTTGGGGATTGAACAATATAGGAAGTGCTTTTTACAGGTTTTTGAAGAACTGTTTTATTCAAAATACAGATGGCACTCTGTCAAAATTTTTACAGAAATTATTAACTCTTCAAATGTGTTATCTGGTTTCACTTCAGTTAAAAGAAATTTTTAACACCCGTAAATAGTGCTCACCACTGTAAAAAGAAGTAAGAAAAGGTTTAAAATCCCTTATAGTGTATTTAATGGGTTATCAGTAGACGAAGCTAGTAATTCATTAGGTATACTATGGGATCATGTTATGCTTTACGGAGGGGTAGGGTGTGACAATCATTTCGTAATATTTAAAATTTTTATAACTAATTTAATTTATTCCAAATCATTCTAAGGAACAAATTTTTGGATCTAATCTAATTTATTTCAGAACTTCTTCTCATTTATTTACTTTCTAACATTTTTAATTGCTAATATTCGTAACTTATTTTAATAAATTAGACTGCCCAAGTAACCTACGACAGGCTGACTAAACTGGATAACGGGTCGTTGGCACTGGACACCTCGGTGCCTCGAGTTGTCATACCATGGGACGCAGAACGTCAACCACGTATGCAGTCAGTGAAGGAACGGAAGCGTGAAAAACACAAGATTATACCATTGAATTCAAAAATTTTCACCTAGGGTCACATGCACCATGCAAGATTTATTTTTATCTATTTGATTTCAATGATAAACAACATATTAAAACTCTTTTAATATGTTTTTGGATCTGTATTTGCCATTTAAGATTTTAAAATTAATCAAATTAATTTTAGAACCCTAGATTAAATCAAGAACGATTACACTAACCTCTTGATGTGCGGCGTGTCTGCGCCTTTGAGATTCGTCTTGAGGACACGGATGTTGTCCCTCTAGCTTGTCCACACCAAGAACACCTATGGCAGCCCTTGAACAGCTTCTAAAGCCTTTTCTATTAATTAGAAATTCAAGTTCTGCCTTTTAAGAGATTAGAGATGCAAACAGGACACTAGAAACAATTTCTAGTGTTCTTAATTCAAGAGATTGATGGCTAATCTCTTTGAATTGATGAGAGATGAAGAGAAATAGCTGGAGAGGCTCAAAGTGGCGTGACATATGAGAGGAGAGGCTGCTGGTTATGTTTTCTTTTCATAACCACACTTAAATAGCTAGGTTAACACATTAAACCCTAGCCACATGTCACCTTTTGATTAGCTCTAGGTTTAAGTGACCCAATCACATTGTGCCAAGTGTCAAACCTATATTTAATCTTGATTTTAATCATCTTACATGATTAAAAAAACATTTGGCAAGCTTATGTGTTATGCCATGTGTCACCATCTCATGTGTCTTAATTTTGAGTTCTTAACCCAAAATAATTATTTTCTTCTTCTAATTAATTTATATCAAATATAAATTAATTAATTAATCTCTATTAATTAATTTCTCATCAATTAAATTCATATTTAAACACTTTAAATATAAATTTAATTTATACTACACATCCAATAATCTAGATTTGGTTTCAAGTCATGCTAGGGACTTTGCAATTTTATTGCAAACCAAATCTATTTAATTAATCAATTAAACTCTTTAATTAATTAATTAAATCATATTTAAATAGGTGATAACTTGTGTATGTGTGTGACTTACTAGGCTCATCACTAATTGGCAATGAGACATGATATCAACTCTTAATATCATCAGAACTCTTTCTTACCATAAATGATTTCTCTAAATCATTTTATGAACCTCATAGACCATGGTTAACACCTAGCATAGCATGCCATGGCCACCCAATTAGTAATAAGGTTTACCTTAAATGAACCTATAATCATATGTTACCATGCACTAGAATCTCTCTGTTACAAAATCCCAACTCAAGCCGAGTCATGGTTTATGTCAAACTCCATTTGCTATGAATATTATGTTCTCTTTTAATTCCAGTTCTTGATTAAAAGATTTTGCTCATCGAAACTCTTTCTCAATAAATCTATCTGTCTGGCCAGAACTTGAAACATCAAGAACAATTAAATGAACATAGGATTTTAACTCTATTTACTTAGAGGAACAGATTCCATCTTGATCAACACCTACCTCCATATATAACTAGCAGAGCCAACACATGCCCATATACCCATACATAGTACAAGTATGAAAGCGTTAAGATCAAACTCAAACTACCTATATATAAGATAAGCGTGCTATCTCAGGTCTAAAGATTATATGCATCGATATGATTTATGACAAAACATTGACAAGAGTAAACTCCATGTGCTTGTCATAAGTGTCACCGGTTGACGGCCTACTTATCATTTATAAGTGCCTATCATGTTTGTTATATGGCATGAGACTCACCATTCCATCTTATTTATATCTCATATAAATAACTTGGGAACAAACATGAATACAATCTTTACGGATAAGTCATGTCCTTATTATGAAGTATCCTCGATTGTGAACCTATTTATGATACTTTGTGCTAGAAATATTGTCACTCATATTCTTAACAACTTAAGAATAATATTTCTAACAAAATATCAATGGACCTTTTCTATTACACATAAATATATTATGTAAACGGAAAAGTGGAAATGCCTTTTATTAATAAAATATATACAAGATACATACTAAATGATATGCTCTAGGGCATACTACTAACAATCTCCCACTAGCACTAGAGCCATTCATTACAATACCTTAGACCCATCTTCTCAAGATGTCAGTCTAAATGAGCTTGTGACAAAGGCTTAGTGAATGAATCAGCTGGATTTTCAGCTGATGCTATTTTCTGCATGGCTATATTGCCTTGCCCAACTATATCTCTGATAATGTGGTAGTGCCTTTCTATGTGTTTGGATTTCTGGTGAGACCTTGGTTCCTTAGACTTTGTATGATCGCTCCATTGTTGTCACGGTGTAATGGAGCTGACTCAATGGAAGGAACTACGTAAGTTACATCACGAACTTCTTTATCCAAAGCGACTTCTTTTGCAAAGATCGATGCAAAGAATATACTCGACCTCAAGAGTGGAATCTGCGATCGTGCTCTGTTTGGAACTCTTCCAATCGCACCTCCATTACAAATGAACACATATCTAGAGGTAGACTTTCTATCATCGATATCTGATTGGAAATCAGAATCAGTATAACCATCCAATTGCAAGTCTCCACCTCCATAAATCAAGAATAAATCCTTAGTTCTTCTCAAGTACTTCAGAATATTCTTGTGACTATCCATGTTCCAAACCTGGATTGGATTGATACCTGCTAGTCAAACTAACAGCATATGCGATATCCGGCCTAGTACACAACATTGCATACATTAAACTTCCAATAGCCGAAGCATATGGAATCCTGGCCATCTTATCTATTTCTTCAGGTGTCTTTGGAGACATCTCTTTAGAAAGGTGGATACCATGTCTCACTGGTAACAATCCTCTCTTGGAATCAAGCATGTTAAACCTCTTTAACACCTTTTCCAAGTATAGATTTTGGGATAAACCAATTATTCTTTTCGATCTATCTCTATAGATGCGAATCCCAAGAATATAGGTTGCCTCCCCTAAGTCTTTCATGGAGAATGTATTTGACAACCATACCTTTATAGTCTTCAACATACTGTATCATTACCTATCAACGATGTCATCCACATATAAGACAAGGAAAGTGATAGCTTGTCACTAACCTTCTTATATACACATGGCTCATCCTCATTTTTGATAAAACCAAAGGATTTAATGGCTTCATCAAAACGGATGTTCCAACTCCTCGAAGCTTGTTTCAACCCATAAATGGATTGCTTTAGCTTGCATACTTTGGAACCATCTTGGGATTCAAATCCCCTAGGTTGTTCCATGAAAATGTTTTCTTCAATGTATCCATTGAGAAAAGTGCTTTGACATCCATCGCCAAATCTCATAATCATAGTATGCATTATTGCTAATAAAATCCTAATTGATTTAAGCATGGCAACAAAGTAGAAAGTCTCCTCATAGTCTATTCCTTGCCTTTGGCGAAACCCTTTCGCTACTAGCCTTGCCTTATAGGTCTCTACCTTTCCATCGAACCAATTTTCTTCTTGAAAACCCATTTGTTCCCTATAGGTACAATACCTTCAGGTGGGTCAACAAGATCCCAAACTTGATTCTTATACATGGAATCAATCTCGGATTTCATAGCATCAATCCATTTTGAAGAGTCTATATCTGATATAGCTTCTTCATAGGTAAGTGGATCATCTCCATGATCTACTTCTTCATGAGTAGACAACTCTTGTTCTTCTTCATGAAGAAAACCATATCTCACTGGTGGGTGAGATACCCTGGTTGTTCTACGAGGAACAGCTGTAGATGTTTCATCAATGGGTATAGGTTGACTAGATGGATCTATATCCATCTAATCTGTTGGTTGGTCAGAATTCTCCAATTCTAACTCTATTTGCCTTCCTTTGCCTCCTTCTTGAACAAACTGTTGTTCAAGAAATGTGGCATCTCTACTTATTACAACCTTTTGTGAAGTAGGCAAATAAAAATAATATCCAAAACTATCTTTTGGATATCCAACAAATCGACCTCTTTCTGATCTGGTCTCCAATTTATCAGTGTTCAGCTTTTTGATATAAGCTGGACAACCACAAATCTTAACATGCTTAAGACTTGGTTTTCTTCCATGCCATATCTCATAAGGTGTGGAAGAAACTGATTTTGATGGAATCCTATTCAGAATATACAAAGCTGATTCTAATGCAAATCCCCAAAAGGAGATTGGCATATCAGTATAGCTCATCATACTACGTACCATATCCAATAGGGTACGATTTCTCCTTTCAGATACACCATTCATTTGTGGTGTTCTGGAGGAGTCGGTGAAAACAATGCCATGCTCTCTCAAGTATTCATCAAATTCAGTACTCAAATATTCACCTCCACGATCTGATCGAAGAGCTTTAATACTTTTTCCTGTTTGATTTTCTACTTCAGATTTAAATTCCTTAAACTTTTCAAAGGATTCATGTTTGTATTTCATCAAATACAAATACCCAAACCTTGATTTATCATCAGTAAAGGTAATAAAATAATGAAAGCCCCCTCTAGCCATTTCTTTAAATGGACCACATACATCACTATGTATTAGTTCCAAAATATTTTCAGCTCTTAGCCCTTGTCCAACAAAGAGTAATCTAGTCATTTTTGCCTTGAAGGCAAGATTCACAAGTTGGAGTAGGCTCAGAGCCCAATGAGGATAGAATCCCCATTTTCTCCAGTTTTGCAATCCTATCTTCTGCAACATGACATAACCTTAAGTGCCAAATATATTTTGAACCTGAGTTGGTTTTCACCATGGCATTGCATTCATTTAGATTGCTATACTCTGGCCAGTGGAAACACTTTCTTACTGGCAATGGAAACACTTTCCTGTTGGCAGTGGAAACGCTTTCCTTTGCCTTTGTCAGCTTTGGTCTTCCTTTTCTGTTTAGCTATTTTCTTGGAAGGACCATGAATCTGAGGTTTCTTTTTCTTATTGCCTTTCTTCTTGTTGGACTTTCCAGCAGAAGAAGATGCAACCAAAGCTACCTCTTTTCCTTTATTGCCTGGCATATTCTTTTGGGCAATAACCAGCATGTTGAGTAATTCAGCTAAGGTGCATTCCTGTTTAGTCATATGGAAATTTGTCACAAAATTCCCAAAAGACTCAGGAAGGGACTGAAGGATCAAATCCGTTTGTAGTTGGAAATCCATGTGGAAGTCAAGATGTTCCAACTGCTCAATCCCGACCAATCATCTTGTAGACATGATCTCCAACATTACGTCCCTCGGACATCCTCATACGGAATAGCTGTCTAGATATCTCATACCTAGCATTCTCTTTGTGCTCACCATACAACTCTTGTAGGTGAAGGAGGATCTCACTCGCACTCTGCATGTTCTCATGTTGCTTCTGTAACTCATTACTCATGGAAGCAAGCATGTAACACTTAGCTCTCATATTATGCTCCTTCCACTTGTCCAAAGTTTCATGTTCCTCTTAAGTGGCCTCTGGAGGTAAGGGACCAGGAACATTTGAATCTAGAACATATCCTATATGTTCAAGGTTCAAGATAAGTTTCAAATTTCTTAGCCAATCAGACAGATTAGGTCTTGTCAACCTATTGCGATCAAGTATGCTTGCAAGGATATTGGATGGTGGTGGTTGTTCTGTGCTCATTATTATCAGAAAATTAATTGCAGAAATAACCAGATTAATTAGTAAATGTATCATGTAATTAACCAAATATGATTATGGTCTTTTAATCAAATTGGTCCTCCCACTAACTTAGCGAATCCTACACTTCCAAAGTAGAAAACGGAAATCCTAGTTGGATGGATTTCTAGTGGGTGATTGAATTCTTATAATTCTATTGATCATCCTCAGGTACATCCATTATTGGAATTACAATAAACTATAAGTGAGCAACTCCTTGCCCATCACATCTCATGTGAGGTTCAATCCTTTTACTAGCCCCTAATGCTCAAAATCTCAGGTACATCCAATATTGACTTATCTTGCATTAGTTAAGTTGATCCCATTGAGCCAGTAATTATGCAAATAATTTTAATGTCCTCAGGTACATCCAATATTGGCCACCAAACCATTTACATATTTACAACATCTCATGCTTAACAATTATTCTTAAGAAAATCTCTTAAATTAATTGCATCTCATGCAACTATTTAAAATTTCTTAAAATAATTGCCCCAATGGAGGGCTTATGTTATAATTACTTTAATTATAGCATTTCCAACTTAATCATTTGTTTGGAAGATTTTATAGCCATCCTAATTACTATTAAGGTCTCACTTTGCACATTATCCATTTAGCATGCATATATCATATAATTGCATACATTCCCATACATCTCATGCATTCATGGATAAGCAGTAAATATGGTATGATCATGGACTTTCTAAGGGATTCAATTCTGAGCCACCAAGAATTGAATCAGGGCATTCCTAGGTGCATTTCATTCATTCATTTTACAAGAGTTGCTGAAGGAGTACATAATCAACACTTGATATTGAATTCCTCCCACTGGTCCCACCAATGCTCTTGACCTCCTTGAACTTCTTGCAATCCAATATTACATAGTAATCCTTGGCATACCAAGGCGAATTTACAAGAACTTAAATAAATGAAATTACAACCCAAAAATATTACAAACTTAATAATACATGCCCAAAAAAATTAAAATAAATAAATTAATTTACAATCCCAAAGAAACATAAAAGAAATAAATCCAATCACATTGGTCTTTTATAGTCCATGATCATCCATCATGCATATCACTATTTAACAATTAAATAAAACATACATACTTAAATTAAATTGAATATCTCATATTCAACTTAAAAATCAGATTTGAATATGATTCAAATAAATTTAAAAATTCAGATTTGAATCTCATTCAAACAAATTTAAAAATTCAGATTTGAATCACATTCAAACAACTTCAAAAATTCAGATTTGAATCACATTCAAACATTTTTTAAAAAAACAGATTTGAATCACATTCAAATATTTCTTAAAAAATCAGATCTGAATTTTATTGAATCAATTTTAAAAATCAGATTTAAATATGATTCAAACAACTTTAAAAATTCAGATTTGAATCACATTCAAACAACTTTTAAAATTCAGATTTGAATCACATTCAAACAATTTTTAAAATTCTGATTTGAATCATAATTTAATTGTGTGATTAAAACAACTAATTAAACACTTTAATTAGTCAAAGAATAGGCCTTAGATCATACAACAATTGCAGAATTAAAAGCCAAACCTTGAACCACCCATGGAACCATTGTTGCCACCAATGGTGGCTTCACCATGTGTGACGCCACATCTCATGATCCAACCAGCAATGAATCTCTTGATCTCATGATCAAACACACAATTAAATTATATAATCAAAAATCTAAATGGCAAATATAGTGGCTCGATACCAATTGAAGGAACGGAAGCGTGAAAAACACAAGATTATACCATTGAATTCAAAAATTTTCACCTAGGGTCACATGCACCATGCAAGATTTATTTTTATCTATTTGATTTCAATGATAAACAACATATTAAAACTCTTTTAATATGTTTTTGGATCTGTATTTGCCATTTAAGATTTTAAAATTAATCAAATTAATTTTAGAACCCTAGATTAAATCAAGAACGATTACACTAACCTCTTGATGTGCTGCAGCGTGTCTGCGCCTTTGAGATTCGTCTTGAGACACCAGATGTTGTCCTCTAGCTTGTCCACACCAAGAACACCTATGGCAGCCCTTGAACAGCTTCTAAAGCCTTTTCTATTAATTAGAAATTCAAGTTCTGCCTTTTAAGAGATTAGAGATGCAAACAGGACACTAGAAACAATTTCTAGTGTTCTTAATTCAAGAGATTGATGGCTAATCTCTTTGAATTGATGAGAGATGAAGAGAAATAGCTGGAGAGGCTCAAAGTGGCGTGACATATGAGAGGAGAGGCTGCTGGTTATGTTTTCTTTTCATAACCACACTTAAATAGCTAGGTTAACACATTAAACCCTAGCCACATGTCACCTTTTGATTAGCTCTAGGTTTAAGTGACCCAATCACATTGTGCCAAGTGTCAAACCTATATTTAATCTTGATTTTAATCATCTTACATGATTAAAAAAACATTTGGCAAGCTTATGTGTTATGCCATGTGTCACCAACTCATGGTGCCACGTGTCACACTGCAAAATGACCAAAATGCCCCTGTGTCTTAATTTTGAGTTCTTAACCCAAAATAATTATTTTCTTCTTCTAATTAATTTATATCAAATATAAATTAATTAATTAATCTCTATTAATTAATTTCTCATCAATTAAATTCATATTTAAACACTTTAAATATAAATTTAATTTATACTACACATCCAATAATCTAGATTTGGTTTCAAGTCATGCTAGGGACTTTGCAATTTTATTGCAAACCAAATCTATTTAATTAATCAATTAAACTCTTTAATTAATTAATTAAATCATATTTAAATAGGTGATAACTTGTGTATGTGTGTGACTTACTAGGCTCATCACTAATTGGCAATGAGACATGATATCAACTCTTAATATCATCAGAACTCTTTCTTACCATAAATGATTTCTCTAAATCATTTTATGAACCTCATAGACCATGGTTAACACCTAGCATAGCATGCCATGGCCACCCAATTAGTAATAAGGTTTACCTTAAATGAACCTATAATCATATGTTACCATGCACTAGAATCTCTCTCACATAAAAATCCCAACTCAAGCCGAGTCATGGTTTATGTCAAACTCCATTTGCTATGAATATTATGTTCTCTTTTAATTCCAGTTCTTGATTAAAAGATTTTGCTCATCGAAACTCTTTTACGAATAAATCTATCTGTCTGCCAGGAACTTGAAACATCAAGAACAATTAAATGAACATAGGATTTTAACTCTATTTACTTAGAGGAACAGATTCCATCTTGATCAACACCTACCTCCATATATAACTAGCAGAGCCAACACATGCCCATATACCCATACATAGTACAAGTATGAAAGCGATCAAACTCAAACTACCTAAATAAAAGAAAACTGTGCTATATCATGTCTAAAGATTATATGCACTGATATGATTTATGACAAAACATTGACAAGAGTAAACTCCATGTGCTTGTCATAAGTGTCACTGGTTCGGCCTACTTATCATTTATAAGTGCCTATCATGTTTGTTATATGGCATGAGACTCACCATTCCATCTTATTTATATCTCATATAAATAACTTGGGAACAAACATGAATACAATCTTTCTGGATAAGTCATGTCCTTATTATGAAGTATCCTCGATTGTGAACCTATTTATGATACTTTGTGCTAGAAATATTGTCACTCATATTCTTAACAACTTAAGAATAATATTTCTAACAAAATATCAATGGACCTTTTCTATTACACATAAATATATTATGTAAACGGAAAAGTGGAAATGCCTTTTATTAATAAAATATATACAAGATACATACTAAATGATATGCTCTAGGGCATACTACTAACAGTCAGTATGGCTAAAAAGCCATGATAAAATATAATCGGGCATAAAAGCCATGAGTGCAGGCATAAAGCCATGAATGCGGGCATAAAGCCATGAATACGGGCATAAAGCCATGAATACAGACATAAAGCCTTGAATACAGGCATAAAGCCTTTCGCAGTACTGCTAAAACAATACCCTATTGGCATGCCAATCTATCCAATCTGACACACATGTCTAGGCAATACAAGGGCACATATTACCATTAAGAGTTTATATGTTTCATCATTTCATTATATTTATCATTTATATTTTTATAGCATTCTAATTTTATTTATAATGGAAACATAATTTCCAAATTCACATTTCTAGGTAATTTATGCATTCATCATAATATTCATACTAATTACAATTCACATTCATTTAATCTCATGTACCATTCACATTCAAAACATCTTTTCTTTCTCTCTTGATGGGAACCTAAATCACAAATGACACTTTCATCACATTTATTCATTCAACAATCTATTCATGTAATGTACATTTCATACTTCAAGTTATATTATTAATATATTATGAACTCCATTGGTGTTGGGAGTATAAGTCTCAACAATACATCTAGGTTAATTTCATTTCATATCAAGTGGTATCACTTATGTTTTATTAGACCTACTAGTAATGGGAATACAAATCATAATTATATATTCACATAATTTAAACGTTCATTAAGTCATTTACATAAATTACTATTTCTATTCCAAGTAATCTATGAACATTTCATGAATTCTAAATTTCATACCATAATTTTCTCTACTAATTTAGTTCTTACACTTTGTGTCTTTGTACTACTATTCACATTACTATTCACTTAAATTGTTGACTTTTTAATACATAATAAATTTATTGAACCTAAGTTCTACAAGATACCACATTTTGCATTTTATTTTCATTGGTATTGATTTCCAATACCATTTCAAAGCTTATCTTATGTTATTCAAAATTTTCAAATTTCATACCCTAGGTTTACTGTTCCATTGGTCATTTGTACAATAGGAATTTGATAAAATTGTCTCCATGAAAGTTGTTCCTTATTGTGTCTAGTTACATTTCTTTTTTTGAATCACTCCATTTGGAGTTTTGTATCTCAAGTTATGGTCATTTTACCATAACTGGCCGGATTGACCTATACCCAGAATTTCTGGCCGATTTGGTTATGCTAGATTTGGTGACCTAAGTTTGGTTGGCAATTTGACTAGGTTATGTTCAGAATTTGGATTTGTTTCCTTATGAAAGTTGTAGGGCTATGTCTCAACTTTCTGCTGGTAAAATTTCAGATCAATTGAACTTTTGTACACTGAGTTATGACCATCTGAACAAACACTATTCATTTGGTCATTTTCTAGGGACAGCATGTTGGTCACCCGGATTAGGGTAATTTTTAGGTCAACTTAGTTTGGTTTTCTGGGTAAGGTTTCTTCACCAAAGTTGTGCCATTATATGTCTAGTTTCATGTCCAATTAGCCTTGCACCAATTGAACCTATACAACTCCATTTATAGCTGCCCAAACCTGCTGAACTTACAACTAGTCCTATAGTGCACACTGGACAGCATGCCTAACCTCAATTCCCATGGCACAAATCACTTTATTTCCTAATCAAACATAGTCAAATGGTCACTAATTGACCTTTAGGACTTCCATTCACCAACACATGAGCAAAACCTTAACTTCATGCCTTAAACCCTAGTTTTCAAATGTCCATTCAGGCACATACATCAATTAAACATACTAATTCATTATCACTCTACATATACACTTCAAACACCACCTCTAATCCATCAAAATGATCATAACTACTTTCCCCCATACAGCTGCCAAAATTTGTAGATGCCCAAACATGCACATATTTATTCAATTTTCTCAATTTCCTAGCATAAATAATGTTACTAGCACAAAATCTAAAGAAAAAGAGAAGAAATAGGCACTAACCCTTGTGTGAGCAGAATTTTTCCTCATCCAATCTTAAATTTTCCTTCACTTTCTTGGCTTTTTTTGGTTGCCAAACACTTCTTCAAGGTGTAAGAATAATTTTTTGTGAAGGAAGTTTAGGGTGAAAAGCTTAGGGAAAATTAATCTTGAGCAAGAGCTTTCATGGAGGTCTTTTCTCTCTCTCTCTCTCTCTCTCTCTCTCTCTCTCTCTCTCTCTCTCTCTCTCGGTTCAGCTCGTATGAAGAAGAAACTGCTGGTTTCTTTTGTTTTTTCTTTTTATCTCATTTTAAGTTTATTTTTATCTCTTTTTATTAGTTTGTCAAATGGTGATTGGATGGATGCATGTTAATGACATCATGTGATGTCATAATTCCTAATTTCTTTCATTTTTCTTTTCTTTTCATTTCTACTTATTTCCAATTTAATTTTTAGCAATATTTATTCATATTTTAGATCATAATAATTATTTACTTAACTGGACAAGTCGGCCAAAAATCATCTTTGAAGACGAAATGACCAAAATGCCCTTCGTTTGGCTTATTGAGCCAAAATCGTCTGTACCAATCGAAAAATTTTTCTAAATATTTTCTTGGCATTCTAATGCCATAGAAATCTCAATGACTCTTCTCTGGAGTCCCAATAATTATTTTATGAATTTTCTCCTGGGTTTAGGGCTTCTAGTTGCAAAGACCGCAGCTTCCCACTGGGTTACCCATTGCTAGGGCACCGGCTCATTTAACTTGATTGTATTTTATTTCAAAAATTTTTCCTAAATTTTTCTTATTATTATTTGAGTTATTTATGACTCCTCACTCTAGTCTAAATATTTTTCTAGACGTTCTAGCTGTCCAAACCGACACCGGTCAACTGAACAGTAGAATGTGTGGAATTGCTACAGTGAGGGTGTTACAACATGTATTTATAGTTATATTATAAATAGATAAATTTTAATTATTTCTATTATGGAATCTTTATTCAAAAGTTTGAGAGATAAAAGTAATAAAAATAAAATTTAAAATAGTTAATAAAAAATAAAAACATTACATTATTTTTATATATTAAAATTAAAAGAAATTATATTAAATTAAAATTATTAATAGTCACGTGTATTATCACGAGCAATTTCTAAGTTTTACTATAAATTTAGCCTTTAACAGTATGTCTTACATGCTATTAAAAATTTAAAACATGTTAATTATTAACAGTAAGTATTTAGAGATATGCATAAATCCTATAATCTAATGTTTTTAATAGCACTTTTATACTAATTTACAATACTGCTATGTATAATGTTACATCACTTATATTTCAATTACCATCACTTTAATCATGATGTTAAAAATTTAATTTAAAAACACTAGATTAGGATTTACTAATAATCAAAAAATTAATATTATATCATCCACTACTAAACTTCAATAGAATATTTAAATAATAAATTTGTCTATAATACTTCATTAGAATAAACCAAAAATAAATTAAATTTGAAATACTAATTAATAGAAAAGTCGATTCTTATTATCATTAGAGGCAATGCTTCTTAAGTATGACAATTTAGAAGATTTAAATGTAAGCACTTTTCATAAAAGGAAAACATGGAGAATTCTGATTTGATTCAACTATCAAGAAATACTCTACAAATTGATGTAATAAACAATACATGGCAAATATAACAAAAAAATCAAGCAATATGATTAAAACTACAGTCATCAAGTAAATCTCTGTATTATCAATCTGTCATAACAAAATTCTTAGGCATAGCACAGTTGTTATCCTAGTTTTTTAATGATTTGAATAGATCCTAAGTCAATATGACTAAAACCTCTGCATGATCACTTTATTACAATAGAATTTTCATCAGCTTTAGTTCTCGTATTACAAATCAATATTGAAAAAAATAAAGCATATTGTGTAATACCTCTACGTTCACTAGTTCTATACATTGTACTGCTCCGGTGACCAGTGTCGGTCTGGACAATCAAGAGGCTTAGAACCATATCTAAGTCACCTAGAAAAGCCATGAATGAAAAATAACAACAACTAAATGAAGATGAAATACAAATAAGAAAAACAAAGCATAAAAGGTTAAATGAGCCAAGGCCACAGCGATGGGTGATCGTACTGGGAAGTGACTGCTAGGCCAGTCGCTGCTCTATTTTTGAGTGGGACCTTATGGCACTCCAGGCTTAAGAATTATTGTAAAGCTAATGGTAATGTGAAAACTACAGAAAAAAAAATAGAGAACAAGCTCAAATAATTAAATCAGGGTTCAGGAAGCAATATAGAGTTATTGGAAAAACGGATCAGACCGGTAAGGGGAATTTGGTCAATTCACCCTTAGAGGTGACTCTTGGCCTAAATGTTTAATAAAATATAGGAAATTAAAATTATGAAAAACATATTAGAAATGAAGAGGTTAGTGGAAAAAAAAAAGAAAAGAAATTGAAATAAATAAATTATGATATCATCAAATGAGATAAGCATGACCTAATTAATATCTAATTTTCAATTATGAAAATGTGGGAGGATAATTAACACATAAAAGGAGAAAAATTGAATTAAAAATAAAATTACTCCCATTTCTTCTACCTTGGCTGGCTACCCTCTTTCTCACCTCCATTTTTTTATCAACTTCTCAGGCTCTCTTCTTTGAAAATTCTTCCACTAAATTCATAGCCCACTACTTGGAAACCATATAATTGATCTTGAATTGAAGATAGATAGAAGAAGAATTAAGAAATCTTGAAGGAGTTAGGCAATTGGAAGAAGAACAAGTAAGGTAAGTCTCTCTCTAACTTAAATTCCTTTTTAATTCAATTGATTGAAGCTTGTAAAGGAGAAATTACATGATAAGTTGAAAAGATTATGCATGTAAAGGGAAATAAGAATTTTGACCAACTTAGTGGGAGATAGGGTTGATGAATTTGATGGGAACTAATAGAAATACATGTGAATTTGAACTTAGATTAAGGAAAAAAATGTGTTTAATAAAGTGAAATTTACATGAATTGTGACAATTGAAAATTAGGGTTCTTGACATTAGGGTTTCATGCAAAGTTGGAGATTTTGGTGAATTGATGCCTAATTGACCTAATTGATACTTAAATTGGTCAAATGGTGTGGTTAGAAGTGTGAGTGAATGATTAAAATTGGAATTGAATTGTGAATGTGTAAGGGTCAATTCTAGCAGCTTGACCTATGCCCATTCAAATGAGTATAACTGAAATTATGTTGCTCCAATTAGTGTGAGGCCAATTGGAGATGAAAATTAAAACCCAAAGCAACAATTTTCATGTTGAAACCTTGCCCTAAAATGGACCTTAAGTTAGTGTAAAATTTGGTTAAATTCGGATTAGGTACCCTGCCACTGGACAAAACTAACCGTATGAATAGTACATGTTCAAATGGTCATAACTTGGTATAGAAAGGCCCAAATGACATGATTTTTATACCATTAGAAAGCTATGACATAGTGATTCAAAAACGAAATTAAAGCTAAGACAGTAAGGAACAACTTTGAGGAAGGAAAGTTGGCCAAATTTTCACTGTAGAAGGTCCAATAGAATAGTAGAATCAAGTGACCCAAACTGAAATTTTGGAAATTCACTTAGGGAGTTTGGAATTTCAATTGATAATCAATGCTAACAAAATTGTACTCTAAAATGTGGTATATAGGTGTAATTAGAACTAACATACCTATTACGGATGAAAAAGTCAATATTTTAACTTGAATAGTGAAGTGAATAGTGCCCACAAATACAACAATTGCAAAGAACCCAAAAGTTATAAATCTTAGTGGATAAATTAAGTGTATAAAATTTAGTTGTTAAATTTATTAGTTAGAAATAAATTGAATAGATATTGAAATACTCTAATTATGTGTTTGAGTGGGAAAGGAGCCCTCCAAGGAAGGAGGAGGAATTGAACCAAGATAAGCCTAGATAATAGGTTTGTGCACAACAATTAACTTCTATTTAATTTTCAATTTGAATTTTTAATTGAATGATTTATGAAATTTATTTATGACTTCATGGATATCGAATAATTTTGGTTGACAAAGAATTTTATGCTTTTAGCCCAAATTTTGGGAAATTAAATTGTATGTGAATTGATGGATATTTTGAGGTTTGAATAATTATGGAAATAGTTTGAAACCATAGTTTTCATGACTATATGTTTGAATTCCTCACTAGCTTGCCTAGTGGGATGAATTTACTTTTGTATTCTCTCTTTGGCTGAAGTGTTGAGGTGTGTGCCAATTGAGGACGAATTGAATGAGTACTTATATATTTGTGCTAGCTAGCCTTGGTATTCCTCATTAGCCTTTGGCTAGTGGGATGAATTGGATATTGGAGTCATGATTAAGTTGTGTGATTTTTCAAAATTTATTTTGTGATTATGGAATGAAATTTGGTTTTTTTAAGAAATTTTCTGGCTTTAGAAATAAAGCTTGATTCTATATGTGTTAATATTCAAATTGATTTACCTTGCAAAATTGTGATTAATTATTGTATAAATTATTATTTTCTTTAAGTTGTGCACCACTGGGTCTTTGGCTCAGCGATAGGTTGTTATTGCTGTCGCAGGTAAAGAGGTAGATAAGGCAGCAGAGTAGGCTGCTTGAGACTGAAGTGATCAGCATTTTGGATTTTTACTGGGTATATAGACTATACGCTTGTAAATTTTTATTGTAATGTACATGTAACTGTGTATGTATGTAAATTTAGCTTGAGCAGTTGTATAGTAAAATTTGGAATTTATCTTTAATCTGTGTAAATCTTTGAAATGTAAAACTGTTATTTTTATTTAATAAAATATTTAAGTTTCTTTTTATATTTGTCAAATAATGAATTGTTGAGATTGAGTTTGTTGAAAATTAAGTTGTGTTAATAATATTAGAGTTTGGGATTGAGATATATATATATATATATATATATATATATATATATATATATATATATATATATATATATATATATATATATATATATATTGGGAGTGTTTTCACAGGTTTTTGAAGAACTATTTTTCCAAATTATAAACGGCACTCTGTAGAATTTTTTATAAAAATTACGGAGATTTTGAATTAATTAAAAATTTTGATTATGACTTAACTTCAATTAAATGTTTTTAATACTTGTTCAAAATTACCCACCACTTTAAAAAGGAATGGAAATTGGTTTAAAATTCCTTGTAGTGTATTTAATGAGTTTTTGGTAGGCGAAGTTCGGTACTTCATTAGGTATACTACAGGTTCATGTTATGCATTACAGAGGGGTAAGGTGTGACATGTTTTAGTAGTATCAGAGCCAGGTTTCAAAGCATGTTTTGACATGTGAATTTGAATATTTTTCTTGATAAGTACAACTGCTCAATGTCATTGTTTGATACATACAGTGCATTACATTATGAATATGAACTAACGGAGGGAAATCTCCTTGTGTTGTTTATTCAGGAGGTAGAATACCCTCTAACTAACGATGGAAGAAGGGGATCACTCAGTTGAGCAATCAGTTGAAGCTGAGGCATAAGGGGAAGCTCTAGCTCTCAAAAATGTGAGTGGGTCAGCCGCTCCAGCTCCTCAAATGCCACAGTTTCTTGCTCAGTTTGCTCAGCAGTTGGCTGCACTATTTCAGCAAATAGCTGGAGGTATACCCACCCAAGTCCCAATTCAAACCCCAGCAGCACAACCACAACCTCCAGCCAGGCAGTATGACAAGTTGATCAAGTATGGTGCTATTGAATTCAAGGGTATAGTGGACCCATTAGAAGTAGAGCAATGGTTAGAAAGAATGGAAAGAGTTTTTAAGAAGCTACATGTCACACCTTACCCCTCTGTAAGGCATAACATGATCCCGTAGTATACCAAATGAATTACCAACTCCGTCTACTGATAACCCATTAAATACACTACAAGGGATTTTAAAAACTTTTCTTACTTCTTTTACAGTGGTGAGCACTATTTACAGGTGTTAAAAACCTTTTTAAACTGAAGTGATCGAACAAACACATTTGAATTATTTGGAATTTCTGTAAAAATTTTGGCAGAGTGCCATTTGTATTTTGGATAAAACAGTTCTTTAGAAAACCTGTAAAAAGGCACTTCAAAATATTTTCAAATCTCAACTTCAACATATTTCTCAACACAACATATTTCTCAACTCAAATCCACAGTAATTTTTCAAAGACTGAGATACAAGAAATATAATACAATTTTTATAAGTCAAAATAACTCATAATTTACTTTACAACTTCAATGTACAATTTTAATTTACAACTGCTCAAAACCAAAAACAATATATACATACAGTGGTTATACATTACAGTACAAAATGCAAAATGTGGTATACTCGTTATACCCGATAATCTCTCGCTGAATGTACTAGCAGCCTAATCTGCTGCCCTGTCTGTCTGTCTACCTGCGACAGCAATAAAAAGAAAGCTATCGCTGAGACAATGTCTCAGTGGTGCACAACATTAACAAATTACAACTTTAAATCACAATTCATAAATCATTTAAATGATGGATACGTAAAATCATAGTTAAATTCAAGACAATGAATGTCAGAAGGAATTTAACACAATATCACAATAAATCTCAGAGATCAAAACATAGTTAACTTCAAAAGACAGTAAATGTCAATAAGGATTTAACTCCATTTCACAATCTCATAATACAAATCAATAAATCACAAACAGCTTAATCATGTTCCAAAGTTCAATTCGTCCCAAAAGTCGATGACTAATGAGGAATAACATAGCTAGCTAGCAAAAATATGAGTACTCATCCAATTCGTCCTCATCAGGCACACACCTCAACACTTCAGCCAGAGAGGGAATTCAATTCGTCCCACTAGACAAGCTAGCGAGGAATACAATCAATATACATGATAGCTGTGATTTCAAATCATTTCCAATGCTTTTCAATTAATAAGTATCCATCAATATCATTCAAACAAATTTTCATAGTTTCAAACCATTTACAATGCTTTTCAAGCAATAAATATCCATCAAATATCATTCCAACAATTTTTCACAGTTTCACAATTCAAAACAACAATATACAAATAGTCATAATTTATTTCAATTGAAAATAATTCAAAAGAAATAGCTATTGTGCACAAACCTCTGATAACTGTCTCCTGGTCTGGACTCAGTGCTTCCTTCCCTTTTCCTGAGTGTTTGCTAACTGAGAAACACAATTTGAAGTGTTTCAGTACTCAATTAAATTGTCTCTAACGATAATGCTTGATAAGTAATTCACTGAATGCTATTATTTGCTTAATCAACCTAATATATCGACCCTCGATGCATTCTGGTAAATTAGGTTTTAATGTTACTAACATGTTACATTCGATAGTCTTTTAGGGTTGGTACATGTTACAAAGTTCATTTCCGTATATACTGCATTTTCTTGCAATTTGCTGGATTCCGGGATACTAGTTTGACCTAGCCGGACGACCTAGTTCCCTCATACCAATTGGAGCCACACAATTAAAGTTATAGGCCTAAAACTCAAGCTGCCTTATTGCAATTCTTGCATACACATCAAGCATCACTTTTAATACTCACCAAACTTAACATTCAAACCAATTCTGGTTGTACCACAACCTAAACATAATTTAAAACATTTTATAGGTCATTTTGGCAGCTTAAAATTGCATTCAATGTGCACCAACAAGTGTAGAATTTGTCCAATTCAATTTACAACAATTCAATCACCAATTCATGCTCATTTACATGTCCCACTTCACACCACCATACATACACTCAAACTGCCATAACAACCAACACATTTTAACATCATTATTCCATAAACCAAGCATGAATTCCAGCATTCCTCAAGAGTTAGTAAACTGCCACAATGGTACACTTACATTTCATTACTTTCCAAGCTTTAAATTTCATTTTACATTTACATATACTAAGTATACATTACTCAAACAATTTCCTACACAATATACATTTAATCAATCATTTAATTCACTATTTACAAGCACAATTAAACTGCCTTCAAGGTGCTTCCATGGCTGCCAAAAGTGCACATTCCCATTCAACATCAAAACTCAAAAATTTCTTCATAAATCAAACACCCATAATATCCTTACAAACTTTAACAAAGCAATAATCAAAAACTCAAACTTACCTATTATTGGGACTTGCTAAATCTTTACTAAAACTTCTTAATATTGGTATCTACTTCTTCCTTGTGAAGTGGGGATCAAGATTAATGAAGGAGCTTTGGTGTTTGGAGGTGAAAATGGAGGAGGTTTGAAGCTTCACTCAAGTTTCGGCTATGGAGGTTTCCTAAGGTTTCATTTCGGTTTGGATGAAAGAAATGGAGAAGATGATGTTTAGTGGAAGTACACCTGCCCATAAGATGTTAAATTAATTCCCATAGTGGTCCACTCACCTTAATTAAATCATATTATATGTTTTAATTGATAATTACTCCATTTACCCTCTATTTTTGCTATTTACATTAGGTACCCCTAAATTAATTTTTCATTATATTTTCCAAGTGTAATATTATTTATTTTTAATGGACATTTAGGTCAAAAGACAACTCGGGGTGTCAAATGACCACAATGCCCCTGTTCGGGTTGCATTCCTGATTTTTCGGTAACACCGGGTTTTGTCCATTTTTCAATTTCTCACTTTTCTTTGTACTAATTATTTAATTTTTCTTTTGATATTTCTGATGACATTTAAGTCCTAAAAATATTTTCCAGGGTTCCTCGCGGTCCAGGGCTAGTTAGTGGTCCACGCCGTGACTTCCCGGTGCAGTCACCCATCGCTAGGGTTCTCGGCTCGTTTAACTTGGTTACATTTCTTTGCTATTATTTTTCCTTTGTTTTTCTTGTGTTTTCTTCTATTGTATTTCATTATTTTATGTCTTCTCATTCATAACGAAGTGTAGTTCTAGGCATCCTAGCTATCCAGACAACACTGGTCACTGGAACAGTATTACGCACTACCGAACATAAGGGTGTTACAATTCTCCCCCCCTTAAATAAATTTCGTCTTGAAATTTTACCTGGCATTAGTCTCTGAATAGCTGTGGGTGCTATCTCCTCATATCCTCTTCACGTTCCCAAGTAGCTTCCTGGCCTGAATGATGGTTCCACAGCACTTTAACCAGGTGTATCTGTTTGTTCCTCAGCTGCTTCACCTCATAAGCCAGAATTTTTATGGGTTCTTCCTCATATGAGAGGTCTGGATTTACCTCAATCTCTTCAACTGATAGTACATGAGATGGGTCAGATCTGTACCTCCTTAACATAGACACATGGAAGACATTGTGTATCCTTGCTAACTCTGGAGGTAATGCCAACCGATATGCCAAAGGACCCACTCTTTCCAGAATCTCATATGGTCCAATGAAAGGAGGACTCAATTTCCCCTTTCTGCCAAATCTCATAATCCTCTTCCAAGGAGAAACTTTGAGGAATACCTTATCACCCACTGCATATTCAATATCTCTTCTCTTCAGATCAACATAGGACTTATGACGGTCTGATGTAGCCTTGAGTCTATCTCTGATCAATCTGATCTTTTCCTCTGTCTGCTGAACAATTTCTGGCCCAATCATCTTCCTTTCACCTACTTCATCCCAACATAAGGGAGTTCTGCACTTTCTGCCATACAAAGCTTCATATGGAGGCATCCCAATGCTTGATTGGTAGCTGTTGTTATAAGCAAACTCAATCAAAGGCAAGTGTGTATCCCAACTACCTTCAAACTCAATCACACAAGCCCGTAGCATATCCTCCAATATCTGAATAACCCTCTCGGGTGGCCATGCATGCGTGGGTGGAATCTTTGTCTTTGAAGTTCATTCTAGTTCCTAGGGCTCTCTGAAGACTACCCCAGAATGTAGAAGTGAACCTAGGATCTCTGTCAGACACAATTGATACTGGCACTCCATGCAGTTTTACAATCTCATATATGTACAATTTGGCCAATCTTTCCAGGCTATAGTCCATCCGCACTGGCAAAAAGTGAGCAGACTTGGTCAATCTGTCAACTATAACCCATACTGCATCATGACTACTCTGTGTCCTTGGAAGTCCTGTAACAAAATCCATAGTTATTCGTTCCCATTTCCACTCTGGTACTGACAAAGGATGTAACAAACCAGCTGGAACTTGATGTTCTGCCTTTACTTGCTGACAAGTTAGGCATTTGGAAACAAATTCAGCTATATCTCTCTTCATACCCATCCACCAGTAATGCTTTTTCAGCCCTCTGTACATTTTAGTTCCACCAGGGTGCATAGCAAATGGAGACTCATGTGCTTCCTTCATAATGATCTGTCTCAATTCCACATCACTAGGAACACACATTCTGCCCTGATGTAGCAATAAACCATCATCTTTCACAGAAAATTCAGGTTTCTTGCCCTGCTGGACTTCCTTCAGTAGCTTCTAATATTTTTCATCACTCTGAGCAGCCATTCTGATCTGTCAATCAACATTGGCTGTACATGCCACGCAACTACTGTCTGTCCCTCATCATCAATCCCTAAACTGGCATGCTGTGCTTTCAATTCATATACCATAGACAAAGGAGAAACTCTGAGACTTGCCATAGTCTTGCGACTTAAGGCGTCAGCCACAACATTTGCTTTCCTTGGCTGATAGTCTATTAAACAATCATAGTCTTTAATGAGTTCTAACCATCTCCTCTGCCTCAAATTCAATTCCTTCTTGGTGCCCAAATACTTCAAGCTCTTGTGATCTGTGTAAATGTAGCATTTCTCCCCATACAAATAGTGACTCCAGATCTTCAGAGCAAAAACAATAGCTGCTAGCTCCAGATCATGTGTAGGGTAGTTCCTCTCATGCGGTTTCAGATGGCGTGATGCATAAGCAATGACATTCCGATCTTGCATCAGTACACAACCTAACCCATTGTGGGAAGCATCACTATAAACTGTGTATTCTTTACCCAGAGTAGGTAAAGTGAGGACTGGAGCTTCAGTTAAACACCTCTTCAACTCATCAAAACTCTGCTGACATTTATTTGTCCACTGAAATTTCACATCTTTTCGAAGCAGCTTGGTCAGTGGAGAAGATAACATAGAAAATCCTTTCACAAACCGACGGTAATATCCAGCTAAACCCAGAAAACTGCGAATTTCTGTGATGTTCCTGGGCGGCTTCCAATTAAGGATAGCTTCTACCTTGCTGGAATCTACCTTGATCCCTTCAGCTGACACAACATGTCCCAAAAAGGAGATTTCTTTCAACCAAAATTCACACTTCGACAATTTGGCATATAGCTGTTTCTCCCTTAAAGTCTGCAGTACAATCCGTAGATGTCTGTCATGCTCCTCTCCATTCCTCGAATATATCAAAATGTCATCAATAAACACCACCACAAATTGAACAAGATATGGTCTGAAGATAGTGTTCATCAGATCCATAAAAGCAGCTGGAGCATTTGTTAACCAGAATGGCATTACTAGAAACTCATAGTGGCCATACCAAGTTCTGAAAGCAGTTTTTGGAATACTCTGCTTTTGCACCTTCAACTGATAATAACCAGATCGCAAATCAATTTTGGAGAATACAGCTGCACCCTTCAACTGGTCGAACAGATCATCTATGCGTGGCAATGGATATCTGTTCTTTATTGTCACCTTATTCAACTGCCGGTAATCTATACATAAGCGGAGAGTACCATCCTTCTTCTTAACAAACAACACTGGCGCTCCCCAAGGTGACACACTAGGGTGGATGAAGCCCTTTTCAAGTAATTCTTGCAATTGTATCTTCAACTCCTTCAACTCTGCTGGTGCCATTCTGTATGGCGTTATGGAGATTAGATTCACACCAGGCATAACATTAATTTCAAACTGCACTTCTCTTTCCGGAGGTAATCCTAGCAATTCATTAGGAAACACATATGGAAAGTCATGTACTGTAGGGATGTCCTTCAATGCTGGACTCCCCACTTGGGTGTCTACCACATGTGCCAAGTAGGCTTCACACCCCTTTCTGATCATTTTTCTGGCTAGTGCAGCCGAAATGATGTTTGATGGCAATAATTGCCTCTCCCCACGTATTACCACATCACTGTACTGAGGGAGACCAAAAGTGACTGTCTTCAGCCTACAGTCAATCATGGCATGATGCCTAGCTAACCAATCCATGCCCAAGATGATATCATAATCTCTGAAGGGCATTTCAATGAAATCAGACAGAAAAGTGTGTCCTTGGATCACCAAAGGACAATCTCTATACATTCTATTAACCCTGACCTCCTGTCCCAGCGGACTTGTTACTAGCACCTCAAAGTCCATTTGTGTACATGGAACAGTAATGCAATCAATGATGCTAACACTCACATAAGAATGGGCAGAACCCGGATCAAATAACACAAACACATCTTGATTAAAAGTTGAGAAGGTACCAGCCACAACATCAGTTGTCTCGGCCTCTTCTCTCTGTCTCATTGCATAGACTCTAACTGGAGCATTGTCTTGCTCTGAATGTTTCACTGTGCCTTGGCTGCCTACTGGGCTACCTCTACCCCTGCCTCTACCTCTGCTGGGTGGTTGTGAACTTCTGGTGACAAGGCTCTGAATTGACCCTTCTACAGTAGTAGGAGGTGGTCCAACTCTGCGACTACTGGTACAGTCATTGGCAAAGTGTCCTGTGCCTCCACAGTTATAACAGGCTCCAATAGCCTTGTAGCATATCCCACCATGATTTCTTCCATAAGTTTCACAATGGCGGGGAGGGTAGGAACCTGCAGTACTCTGTGACCGGATAGGGAGGCTTCATCACGAATATCTTCCCCTACCAGACTTCTTGCCACCTCTGCCATGTCCCCCATGGTTCTTCCTCTTTCCAGTAAGACCACTGGAACTCTGTTCTACAGATTTTCCCTCTTTCTCCGTCTTCTCTGATTTCTTTTTCTCAGGAGCTGCTTCAGACTCAATTCTTTCCAACTCTAGGGCTTGAGAAACAAGTTCAGAGAAGTTAGTGTGTTTGAATCCGACCACTTGTAATCTGATACTAGGCTTCAAGCCAGTTTCAAACCTCTTGCATCTCTCCCTGCTGGTAGAGAGTAGACTTACTGCATAATGGCTTAGGCGGAAAAATTCTCTTTCATACTCAGCCACTGATCTGCTCCCCTGTTTCAGACTTAGGAAATCTTGTAGCTTCTGGTCATACATAAGCATCGGGGACATACTTTTGTTTGAATTCCCTGAGAAAGTCATTCCATGTTAGCACTGCAGGTTCTACCAGACTGTGGGGAATGGTTTTCCACCAGTCATAAGCATCCCCCTGTAGCAAAGATACTGAGTATTCAAATCTGAGCTCCTGCATGCGGTCAGTTTCTTGAATACCCTATCCATCCTCTCTAACCCTTTGTTCACCTCTAGAGGATCTACTGTCCCCTTGAACTCTGAGCCCCATACTTCATCAATTTGTCATCTTGCCTAGTAGGAGGCGTGGTTGTACCACTTGTGTGCGTATTGGGACTTGAGTAAGCACATTACGACCATTTGTTGGAACATTGCGACCATCTGCGAGCGAATCGAGCAAAAAGCAGATCATGCTGCGGGGTCAGTGCCTTGAACCACTGACATTGTGTAGGCCTGGGGCATCCCTTGCACCTCAGCCTCAATAGATTGATCGACTGAACGATCACCCTCTTCCATAGTCAATGCGAGGATTTTAGATCTCCTGAACAAATAACACAATGATATTTCCTCCCGTTAGTGCATATTTATAATGTAATGTACTGTATGTATCAACAATGATATTGAGTAGCTATACTATGAAGAAAGAATATTCAAATAACATGTGAAAATAGAATTTAAAAACTTTGCTCTGATACCACCAAAACATGTCACACCTTACCCCTCTGTAAGGCATAACATGATCCCGTAGTATACCTAATGAATTACCAACTCCGTCTACTGATAACCCATTAAATACACTACAAGGGATTTTAAAAACTTTTCTTACTTCTTTTACAGTGGTGAGCACTATTTACAGGTGTTAAAAACCTTTTTGAACTGAAGTGATAGAACCAACACATTTGAATTATTTGGAATTTCTGTAAAAATTTTGGCAGAGTGCCATCTGTATTTTGGACAAAGCAGTTCTTCAGAAAACCTGTAAAAAGGCACTTCAATATATTTCCAAATCTCAACTCCAACATATTTCTCAACACAACATATTTCTCAACTCAAATCCACTGTAATTTTTGAAAGACTGAGATACAAGAAATATAATACAATTTTTATAGGTCAAAATAACTCATAATTTACTTTACAACTTCAATGTACAATTTTAATTTACAACTGCTCAAAACCAAAAACAATATATACATACAGTGGTTATACATTACAGTACAAAATGCAAAATGTGGTATACTCGTTATACCCGATAATCTCTCGCTGAATGTACTAGCGACTTAATCACGCTCGTCTGTCTGTCTACTGCGATAAAGAATAAAAAGAAAGCTATCGCTGAGACAATGTCTCAGTGGTGCACAACATTAACAAATTACAACTTTAAATCACAATTCATAAATCATTTAAATGATGGATACGTAAAATCATAGTTAAATTCAAGACAATGAATGTCAGAAGGAATTTAACACAATATCACAATAAATCTCAGAGATCAAAACATAGTTAACTTCAAAAGACAGTAAATGTCAATAAGGATTTAACTCCATTTCACAATCTAATAATACAAATCAATAAATCACACACAGCTTAATCATGTTCCAAAGTTCAATTCGTCCCAAAAGTCGATGACTAATGAGGAATAACATAGCTAGCTAGCAAAAATATGAGTACTCATCCAATTCGTCCTCATCAGGCACACACCTCAACACTTCAGCCAGAGAGGGAATTCAATTCGTCCCACTAGACAAGCTAGCGAGGAATACAATCAATATACATGATAGCTGTGGTTACAAATCATTTCCAATGCTTTTCAATCAATAAGTATCCATCAATATCATTCAAACAAATTTTCATAGTTTCAAACCATTTACAATGCTTTTCAAGCAATAAATATCCATCAAATATCATTCCAACAATTTTTCACAGTTTCACAATTCAAAACAACAATATACAAATAGTCATAATTTATTTCAATTGAAAATAATTCAAAAGAGATAGCTGTTATGCACAAACCTCTGATAACTGTCTCTTGGTCTGGACTCAGTGTTTTCTTCCCTTTTCCTGAGTCTTTGCTAACTGAGAAACACAATTTGAAGTGTTTCAGTACTCACTTAAACTGTCTCTAATGATAATGCTTGATAAGTAATTCACTGAATGCTATTATTTGCTTAATCAACCTAATATATCGACCCTCGATGCATTCTGGTAAATTAGGTTTTAATGTTACTAACATGTCACATTCGATAGTCTTTTAGGGTTGGTACATGTTACCAAGTTCATTTCCGTATATACTGCATTTTCTTGCAATTTGCTAGATTCCGGGATACTAGTTTGACCTAGCCGGACGACCTAGTTCCCTCGGTTTTCGAGTTTCGGTCTAAACTAAAAACTTGTAGATCTACGTCTTATGGAACGCGGGGCAAAATTTCAGGTCATTCTGAGTTATGTAGACCAAGTTATGGTCATTTTACTATTGCTGGTCAACTTGCACTAAAATTGGTCACGTTAGGTCATTTTAGGTTCGGCCAGTTTTTGGACCCGAACTTGTGCAAGCTGTTTGACTTTCTTATGGTCATTTTTGGGCTTTGGTGTCTTCATAACACTTGTATATATGGGTCTTAACTATTCATTTTTAAAATTTCAGGTCAATTGGACCTGTTTTGAGTGAGTTATGGCTTAAACATTAACTGCTGCCCAAATGGTCAATTTTCAGGCCTTATTTGCACTTAATCCGGATTTGGTCATTTTTCAAGCTACCTTGCAAGCAGAATTTTGGTAAGCTTTCTTCATGAAAGTTGGCACATTTTGTGCCTAGTTTCACCTCCAATTGGTCTCATACCAATTGGAGCCACACAATTAAAGTTATAGGCCTAAAACTCAAACTGCCTTATTGCAATTCTTGCATACACATCAAGCATCACTTTTAATACTCACCAAACTTAACATTCAAACCAATTCTGGTTGTACCACAACCTAAACATAATTTACAACATTTATAGGTCATTTTGGCAGCTTACAATTGCATTCAATGTGCACCAACAAGTGTAGAATTTGTCCAATTCAATTTACAACAATTCAATCACCAATTCATGCTCATTTACATGTCCCACTTCACACCACCATACATACACTCAAACTGCCATAACAACCAACACATTTTAACATCATTATTCCATAAACCAAGCATGAATTCCAGCATTCCTCAAGAGTTAGTAAACTGCCACAATGGTACACTTACATTCCATTACTTTCCAAGCTTTAAATTTCATTTTACATTTACATATACTAAGTATACATTACTCAAACAATTTCCTACACAATATACATTTAATTAATCATTTAATTCATCATTTACAAGCATAATTAAACTGCCTTCAAGGTGCTTCCATGGCTGCCAAAAGTGCACATTCCCATTCAACATCAAAACTCAAAAATTTCTCCATAAATCAAACACCCATAATATCCTTACAAACTTTAACAAAGCAATAATCAAAAACTCAAACTTACCTATTATTGGGACTTGCTAAATCTTCACTAAAACTTCTTACTATTGGTATCTACTTCTTCCTTGTGATGTGGGGATCAAGATTAATGAAGGAGCTTTGGTGTTTGGAGGTGAAAATGGAGGAGGTTTGAAGCTTCACTCAAGTTTCGGCTATGGAGGTTTCCTAAGGTTTCATTTCGGTTTGGATGAAAGAAATGGAGAAGATGATGTTTAGTGGAAGTACACCTGCCCATAAGATGTTAAATTAATTCCCATAGTGGTCCACTCACCTTAATTAAATCATATTATATGTTTTAATTGATAATTACTCCATTTACCCTCCATTTTTGCTATTTACATTAGGTACCCCTAAATTAATTTTTCATTATATTTTCCAAGTGTAATATTATTTATTTTTAATGGACATTTAGGTCAAAAGACAACTCGGGGTGTCAAATGACCACAATGCCCCTGTTCGGGTTGCATTCCCGATTTTTTGGTAACACCGGGTTTTGTCCGTTTTTCAATTTCTCACTTTTCTTTGTACTAATTATTTAATTTTTCTTTGATATTTCTAATGAAATTTATACTTCAATAGGGGTCTATTTAAGTCCTAAAAATATTTTCCAGGGTTCTCCGCGGTCCAGGGCTAGTCAACGGTCCACGCCGTGACTTCCTGGTGCGGTCACCCATCGCTAGGGTTCTCGGCTCGTTTAACTTGGTTACATTTCTTTGCTATTATTTTTCCTTTGTTTTTCTTGTGTTTTCTTCTATTGTATTTCATTATTTTATGTCTTCTCACTCATAACGAAGTGTAGTTCTAGGCATCCTAGCTGTCCGGACAACACTGGTCACTGGAACAGTAGTACGCACTACCGAACATAGGGGTGTTACACTACACTACACAGAAGAGTTGAAGTTTGAGTACTCAGTTTCACTTTTACAAGGGGATGCATATGATTGGTGAAACACCATCCCCCACAGTCTGGTGGAACCCCCAGTGCTGACTTGGGATGACTTCCTCAGAGAGTTCAAATAGAAATACGTCCCAGATACTTATGTGGACATGAAGCTGCAAGAATTTTTATGTCTGAAATAGGGGAGTAGAACAATGGCAGAGTATGAAAGGGAATTTTCCCGCCTAAGTCACTATGCCGGGAGTCTACTTGCTACTAGTAGAGAAAGATGCAAAAGGTTTGAAGCTAGATTAAAGCCTAATTTGAGAATGCAAGTGGTGGGATTCTGGCATGATAACTTCTCTAAACTCTTATCTCAAGCATTAGAGCTAGAGAGGACAGAAGCAGAAGGGGCACCTAAGAAAGGGAAAACAGAGAAAGAGAAAAGTGGGAAGCTAGTGGATCAGAGTTCTAGTGGTACTGGGAAGAGGAAAAATTTTGGAGGACAGAGTAGTAAAAAGACTGGTAGGGGAAGATTGTCGACACAAAGACTACCTGTAACACCCTCCCGGTAGCAACTTCGTACATTCTACTGTTCCGGTGACCGGTGTCGGTCCGGACAGCTAGAACATTCGGAAAAATATTTAAACTTAAGTGAGGAACCATAATTAACTCAAATATTAATAAGAAAAATTTAGTAAAAATTTTAGAAATAAAATACAACCAAGTTAAACGAGCCGGTGCCCAAGCGATGGGTAACCAGAGGGAAGTTGCAGTTCTCGCAATGAGGAGCCCTAGACCCGGGGAAAAATTCATAAAATAATTATTGGGACTCCAGAGAAGGGTCATTGAGGTTCCTATGGCATTAGAATGCCATGAAAATACTTAGAAAAATTTTTCAATCGGTACAGACAATTTTGACCCATTAAGCCAAACGGAGGGCATTTTGGTCATTTCGCCTTCAGAGGTGATTTTTGACCGACTTGTCCAGTTGAGTAAATAATTAATATGACATAAAATATGAATAAACATTACTAAAAATTGAATTGAAATCAAGTAGAAAAGAAAGTGAAGAAAAAGCTTATTTATGACATCATGGTGATGTCATTTAAAATTACCAACCAATCACCATTAAGTAACCATTTGACTAACTAATAAAAGAGCTAAATAAAGACCAAGGAAGACCAAAAACCAGCTGCCTTCTCTTCAGCCAAAAACGTGAGTTTCTCTTCTTCCTCCCTCCATTGATGTTCAATCAAGCAAGCTTAATTTCCTACCTTGTTTCACCATAAAACCCTAACCTCACTTCATTAAAATTTTACCCTACACCTTAAACAAGCTTTTGGCAGCCAAGAAGAGGAAAGAAAGAGAAGTTTGAGTTGGGAAAAATCTGCCCTATTCAAGGTTAGTGCCTTAGATACTTAAAAACTCCTTATTTTCATGATTTGTAACTTGAATTGAGTAAGAAGTGTAACTAAAATGAACAAGAATTATGTGTATGTGTACATGAATTTCGGCTGCCCTAGCTATGAAATAGGAGGGAGTGTTTTTGATGAGCTTGAAGTGAACTAAAATCATGTTGGAAGTTTATGAACATAAGAATAATGAATTAAAAGCTAACTAAGGTAAATTGTATAAAATATGAATTTGAATTAGGGTTTTGTGAGCAAAATGTAAACTTGGTTTATGAAATTGTTAGACAACATTTTAATGGTCAATTAGTGACCATTATAGGTAATTTGACCACAATTTGGACAAAAAAATAGTAAGGCAAAGTGAAGGAGTAAGCTGCCCTAGGACAGCAGCAATGGACTAAAATTTCAGTCCAATTACACTGCCATATCTTGGGCTGTGTTAGTCCAATTGGTGTTTGGCCAATTGTACATGAAACTAGGCTTATAATGGCACATTTTTGCTGAAGAAACCATGCCCAAAAGACCAAAGCAAGAGGACCAAAACTTGGCCCCAATCCGGATACCACAGAACAACTGCAGAAATGACCAAATGAGCGAATCGCTCATTTGGCCATAACTCACTGTAGATATGGTCAATTGACCTGAAATTTTTACAGCAACAAGATAAGGTATAGACAAACAACTTTCATGACACCAATCTAAATTATGCCATTAACCTAATCAAATCATTCAGCAAAGTGAAGTTTACTGTACTGAGATTTCCAGAATTTTCATTTAACAGTAATGTTTGGATGGCTATAACTCTCTCTAGAAAACTCGGATTTAGGCAATTATTGAACCGATGGAAACCTAAGGCATGGTAGAACATTTCATATGAAGAAAGTTAGACCAAATTATGAACTTAACTTGGTCAAATTACTGACCAAAGTTGGACCAAAATCTGCCAAAACCCAAAATTTCAACAGGAACAGTACACGTGAACAGTAAACTTATTTTGACTATAACTTGAGCTACAAAACTCCAAATGGAGTGATTCAAAAAAAGAAATTCAACTAGACAAAATAAGGAACATTTTCTATGAAGGAAGTTTTGTCAAATTCCAACAGTAAATCGACCAATGAAACAGTGCAACTTCAGAGCACCAAAACCGAAAATTGACAATTTTGCCAAAATGACCTAAGCTTTGAGAAAGTGACCAAAACCAACAAGTTTTAAATGAAAATGTAGTATGTTGGAAGTGCCAAAGTCAATGTACATATTTTCTATGCAAAAGTCAACATTTTAGTTGACTAATGAAGTGAATAGTGACATGAAAACTTGAAATAAGCTTGGAAATGGATTTGGTAATTGATTCCAACAAGTTTTAAATGCAAAATGTGGTACATCGGGAGTGTTAAAACCAATGTACCTATTGTCTATGCAAAAGTCAACATTTTTGTTGACCAATGAGGTGAATAGTGACACCAAAACTTGAAATTCAAAATTTGAAATTAGAAATGCATCTAGGGGACTTTAAATTGCAATTGGCAATTAATACTAGTAAATGTAAAACTCAAAATGTGGGATCTTGGTGTAATTAGAATTAATATATCTATTAAGTATAAAAAGGTCAACATTTTGGTTGACTAGTATGGTGAATAGTAATCAAAATGATTAGTGAATTAAGATGAAGACCTAGAACCAATTCTAAGCTTAAATGCTTAGAATTGTATGACAAATATGGACTATGCATCCTAGTCAAAATTGTTAAAAAGAAATTAGGCCATAAATTTGAAATCCATGAAATATTCATGGATTACTTGAAACATGAAAAATAAGTCACCTAATTGATGTGAATAGATAGTTAGGGCATATATGCCCATCACAAATGGAATTCATAAAATATTAGTAACTCAACTTGAAATATAAAATTTGTAATTACATAAGTAGATTCTTGAATGTATAAATGAGAAAGGAAAAATGTTTTGAACACAATGGTACATGTGAACCATTGTTTAGAATTGTGATCAATATGAATAACATAATGAATGGATAAATAAACCATATTAATGTATGAATGAGACATTAGTTCTCATTATTGTAAAGAGGAGAAGTATTTTGAGTACAATGGTATAAAAGAATAATTGATGTGAATTGTGATCATATAAATGATCAAATGAATGTATGAATTATGATTGAAATTTATCATGAAATAATGAAGTCATAAAGCACAATATATTAACATTTTAAAGTATTAAATGCCCTAGTATTCCTAATAAGATTGGTTTGGATAGTTTGGCATGCCAATAGGGTATTGTTTTAGCAGTACTGCGAAAGGCTTTATGCCTGTATTCATGGCTTTTATGCCCGTATTCATGGCTTTTATGCCCGTATGCATGGCTTTTATGCCCGATTATGTGATATCATGGCTTTTTAGCCATACCGATCGCATACATGGTTGACGCTCGCGTCCCATAGTATGACGCCCGAGGCACCGCGTGTCCAGTGCAACGACGTTATCCATCCGTCATTCAAAGATAGGTTACTTGGGCAACCAAATGAATGGAAAAGTATAACTGTGATTGAACTGATTATTAAAGAAAATACAAAAATTAAGAATCAGGAATGATTACAAAAATACAAAAAAGCTCAAGATCATGAAGAAAATAATTAACGAAATGCATGAAGAAGTTAATATCATAAAACCTGATTAGCCCTCGACTAAACAACAAGTTAGTAATTATTCATTTCTTATGAACACAATAGCAAAGAAATTATTATTTTTTATTTGCATATTATATTTTCTTGTATTATTGGCACCACTAAGCTTTATGCTTAGCGCGTCGCTTTTGCAATGCGTAGGTACTGAAGATTTGGACAGAGGGCCCAGTAGACCACAGATTAGGTAAGGCCGTTCACAGTTCTGCATAGTGTCCGTGTCACCTCAACTTCTGCAGTGCATTAGTAGGACACTAGGTGTCATTTTGGCATTCTGTAATAAATTTTGATTTTCTCATATGTAATGAAACTTATGTAATGTATTTTGATTTTCATGTAAATAATGCAAAATTGTGTTTGTGAAAGGAAAAGTGAATACATAACTGTGACTTGTACATGATTATCACATGAGATGAATGATTGAGAAATGAATGGTGAAAAATGTTGAGATTTTGATATTGAAGTTTGAGAGTAATTGAATACGAATATATGAATATTGGAAGTGTTTTTCACAGGTTCCGAAGAACGGTTTTTTCCATTTTTAGCCGGTACTCTGCCAGATTTTCTTTAAAATTTTCGGAACCTCAAATAAATAATAGTTTCGATAAATGGCTTATAAATAAATTATATTTCACAAGTTATATTCAAAAGGAAGAATAAAAATGAATTAAGATAAAATAGAGTGCTCGGCACACTGAGTGGCATAACTTGCTCGGCTACACTGTAGTCGGGTAAGGGGTGTCACACTACCTAGATCTGGTCAGCAGACGACCAGAAGTTCCTTTCCTCCACGTCCCTGTGAAACTTATGGTCGGAACCATGGTGGGTTATACTACAAGGTGATCGGTGCTTGTTATAACTGCGGTGGTACGGGACATTTTATGAAGGATTGCACCAGCCCTCGCAAATCTGGGCCATCTACTACCATAACAGAAGGATCTGTTCAGAGTTCTGCCACCAGAGGTTCACAGCCAACTAACAGAGGCAGATGTAGGGGCAGTACCTCAGGCAGTCAGTGCCCAGTTAATCAGTCAGAGTAGGGTAGTGCTCTAGCCAGAGTCTACACTATGCGGTAGAGAGAAGAGGCAGAAATATCTGATATTATGGCTGGTACATTCTCTATCCTTGATCAAGATGTGTTTGTACTATTTGATCCCGAATCTACGCGTTCCTATGTTAGTGCTAGCATCATTAGCTTTATTATTGTCCCTTGTGTGAAAATGGATTTTAAGACGTTAGTGACTAGTACTTTGGGACAAGAGGTAAGGGTGAACAGAATGCATAAGGATTGTTCTTTGGTGATCCAAGGACACACATTCTTATCCGACTTGATTGAGATGCCCTTCAGAGAATATGATATCATCATGGGCATGGATTGGCTAGCCAGGCATCATGCAATGGTTGACTATAGATTTAAGACTGTCACTTTTGGTCTACCACAGTATGGTGATATGGTAATACATAGAGAGAGGTAGCTACTGCCATCAAACCTTATTTCTGCTACACTTGCTAGAAAAATGATCAGAAAGGGATGTGAAGCTTACCTAGCTCATGTGATAGACACCTAAGTAGAGAGTCCCATAGTGAGGGATATTCCTACAGTATGCAACTTTCAAGATGTATTTCCTGAAGAGTTGCCAGGGTTACCTCCGGAAAGAGAAGTGCAGTTTGAAATAGAGGTTATGCCTGGTGTGGACCCAATCTACACTACACCTTACAGAATAGCACCTGCAGAGTTGAAGGTGCAGTTGCAAGAATTGCTTGATAAGGGCTTCATCCACCCTAGTGTGTCACCTTAGGGAGTGCTAATGTTATTTGCTAAGAAGAAGGATGGTACTCTCAATCTGTGTATTGACTATAGACAGTTGAATAAAGTGACAATAAAGAACAGATATCCGTTGCCTCGTATAGATAGTTTGTTTGATCAGTTGAAGGGTGTAGCTGTGTTCTCTAAAATTGATTTAAGATTGGGGTATTACTAGTTTAGGGTGCAAGAGCAGAGTATTCCAAATACTGCTTTCAGAACTCGATATGGCCACTATGAGTTTTTGGTTGTGCCATTTAGGTTAACTAATGCCCCAGCTGCTTTTATGGACCTGATTAATAATATCTTCAGGCTATATTTAGATTAGTTTGTTGTGGTATTCATTGATGACATTTTAGTGTATTCAAAGAATACAGAGGAGCATGATAGGCATCTGCGGATTATGCTATAGACCCTAAGGGAGAAATAGTTGTATGCCAAGCTATCAAAATGTGAATTTTGGCTAAAGGAAATATCTTTCTTGGGGCATATAGTGTTAGCTGAAGATATTAAGGTAGATCCTAGTAAAGTTGAAGTTATCCTTAATTGGAAGCTGCCCAGGAATATTACAGAAATTCATAGTTTCCTGGGTTTAGCTAGATACTATCACCAATTTGTTAAGAGATTTTCTATGTTGGCATCTCCACTAACCAAACTGCTTCGAAAAGATGTAAAATTTAGTAGACTGATAAATGCTAACAGAGTTTTGATGAGCTAAAGAGATATTTGACTGAAGCTCTAGTCCTGACTTTACCTACTCCAGGTAAAGAGTACATTGTATATAGTGATGCATCTCACAATGGGTTAGGCTGTGTACTGATGCAAGACTGAAACGTCATTGCTTATGCATCTCATCAACTAAAACCTCATGAGAGAAACTACCCTACACATGACTTGGAGCTTGCAGCTTGCAGCTATTGTATTTGCTCTGAAGATCTGGAGACATTATTTGTATAGGGAGAAGTGTTACATCTACACAGATCACAAGAGCTTGAAGTATTTGGGCACACAGAAAGAGCTAAATTTGAGATAGAGGAGGTGGTTAGAGTTGATAAAAGACTATGATTATCTGATAGACTACCAACCAGGGAAGGCAAATGTGGTCGCTGATGCTTTGAGCCATAAAACCATGGCTAGTTTGAGAATTTCTCCTTTGTCTACGGTACATGAGTTTAAAGCACTGCATGCTAGTTTGGAGATTGATGATGAGGAACTGATGGTAGCTGCATGGCATGTACAGCTAGTGTTAATTGATCAGATAAAGATGACTGCACAAAATGATAAAAAGTATCAAAAATTGATGGAGGAAGCTCGGGATGGCAAGAAACCTGGATTTTCAATAAATGATAGTGGCTTACTGCTACACCAAGGTAGAATGTGCATTCCAAATAATGTAGAATTATGGCAAATCATTATGAAGGAAGCACATAATTCTCCTTTTCCTATTCAACCTGGTGGGACCAAAATGTATAGAACAGTAAAAGAACATTATTGGTGGAATGGGATGAAGAAAGACATAGCTGAGTGTGTATCTAAATGCCTAACTTGTCAACAAGTGAAGGCTGAACACCAAGTGCCAGCTGGTTTGCTACATCCATTGCCAGTACCTTAGTGGAAATGGGAAAGGATCACGATGGACTTCGTGATGGGACTTCCTAGGACACAAAAGAACCATGATGCAATATGGGTCATTGTGGATAGACTAACCAAGTCTGCACATTTTCTACCAATGAGAATGGAGTATAGCCTGAACAGATTGGCTAAACTGTACCTTGATGAGAAAGTGAGACTCCATGGAGTGCCAGTGTCGATTGTGTTAGATAGAGATCCAAGGTTCACTTCTAGATTCTGGGGTAGTTTACAAAGAGCCCTGAGAACTAAATTGAACTTCAGTACGGCATTCCATCCACAGATAAATGGCTAGTCTAAAAGGGTAATTTAGATATTGAAGGATATGCTACGGGTTTGTGTAATTGAGTTTGAAGGTAGTTGGGATATACATTTGCCTCTGATGGAGTTCGCTTATAACAACAGTTACCAATCAAGCATAGGGATGCCTCCTTATGAAGCTCTGTATGGTAGGAAGTGCAGAACTCCCCTGTGTTAGGATGAAGTGGGTGAAGGAAGTTAATTAGCCTAGAGATTGTTTAGCAAACAGAGGAGAAGATTAAGCTTATCAGAAATCTACTTAAGGCTGCATCAGACCGACAAAAGTCATACATCGATATGAAAAGAAGAGATATTGAGTATGTAGTGGGTGATAAGGTATTCCACAAGGTTTCTCCTTCGAAGAAAATCATGAGATTTGGCAGAAAGGGAAAACTAAGTCCTCGCTTTATTGGACCATATGAGATTCTAGAAAGAGTGGGTCCTTTGGCGTATAGGTTGGCACTATATCCAGAGCTAGAAAAGATACATAATGTCTTCCATGTGTTTATGTTGAGGAGGTATAGATAAGACCCATCTCATGTTCTACCTGTTAAAGAAATTAAGGTGAATCCAGACCTCACCTATGAGGAAAAACCCATAGAGATTCTGGCATATGAGGTGAAACAGCTGAGAAATAAATAGATACCACTGGTAAAAGTGCTGTGGAACCATCATTCAGGCTAGGAGGCTACTTGGGAGTGCGAGGAGGATATGAGGAGGCAACAGCCACAGCTGTTCAGAGACTAATCCCAGGTAAAATTTCGAGATGAAATTTATTTCAAGGGGGGGAGAGTTGTAACACCCTTACATTCACTAGTTCTATACATTGTATTGTTTCGGTGACCAGTGTTGGTCCTGACAATCAAGAGGCTTAGAACCATAACTAAGTCACCTAGAAAAGCCATGAATGAAAAATAACAACAACTAAATGAAGATGAAATACAAATAAGAAAAACAAAGCATAAAAGGTTAAATGAGCTAAGGCCACAGTGATGGATGACCATACCAGGAAGTGACTGCGAGGCCAGTTGCTGCCCTATTTTCGAGTGGGACCTTATGGCACCCCAGGCTTGAGAATTATTGCAAAGCTAATGGTAATGTGAAAATCACAGAAAAGAATAGAGAACAAGCTCAAATAATTAAATCAGGGTTCAAGAAGCAATCTTGAGTTATTGGAAAAACGGATTAGACCGGTAAGGGACAATTTGATCAATTCACCCTTAGAGGTGACTCTTAGCCTAAATGTCTAATAAAATATAAGAAATTAAAATTATGAAAAACATATTAGAAATGAAGAGGTTAGTGGAAAAAGAAAAGAAAAGAAATTGAAATAAATAAATTATGACATCAACAAATGAGGTAAGCATGACTTAATTAATATCTAATTTTGAATTATGAAAATGTGGGAGGATAGTTAACACATAAAAGGAGAAAAATTGAATTAAAAATAAAACTATTCCCATTTCTTCTACCTTGGCCAGTTACCACTCTCTCTTACCTCCATTTTTTTTATCAACTTCTCAAGCTTTCTTCTTTGAAAATTCTTCCACTAAATTCATAGCCCACTACTTGGAAACCTTATAATTGATCTTGAATTGAAGATAGATAGAAGGAGAATTAAAAATCTTGAAGGAGTTAGGCAATTGGAAGAAGAACAAGTAAGGTAAGTCTCTCTCTAACTTAAATTCCTTTTTAATTCAATTGATTGAAGCTTGTAAAGGAGAAATTGCATGATAAGTTAAAAAAATTACGCATGTAAAGAGAAACAAGAATTTTGGCCAACTTAGTGGGAGATAGGGTTGATGAATTTGATGGGAATTAATAGAAATACATGTGAATTTGAACTTAGATTAAGGATAAAAATGTGTTTAATAAAGCAAAATTTACATGAATTGTGACAATTGAAAATTAGGGTTATTGACATTAGGGTTTGATGCAAAGTTGGAGATTTTGGTGAATTGATGCCCAATTAACCTAATTGATGCTTAAATTGGTCAAGTGGTGTGGTTAGAAGTGTGAGTGAATGATTAAAATTGGAATTGAATTGTGAATGTGTAAGGGTCAATTCTAGCAGCTTGACCTATGCCCATTCAAATGAGTATAAATAAAATTTTGTTGCTCCAATTGGTGTGAGGCCAATTGGAGATGAAATTTAAGACCCAAAACCACAATTTTCATGTTGAAACCTTGGCCTAAAACTGACCATAAGTTAGTGTAAAATTTGGTTAAATTCGGATTAGGTACCCTGCCACTGGGCAAAACTGACCATATAAACAGTGCATGTTCAAATGGTCATAACTTGGTGTAGGAAGGTCCAAATGACCTTATTTTTATACCATTAGAAAGCTATGACATAGTAGAACAACTTTCATGATGAACTCAGAGCCTAGTTTGGCCTCTAACTAAATCAAATTGCTAGCATAAATTTGGTCACCAAATCTACCAGAACCTAAAATTTGCCCAGAATTCTGGAATTGGCCAATCCGACCAGTTATGGTTAAATGGCCATAAGTTGAGCTACAAAACTCTAAATGAAGTGATTTAAAAAGAAATTAAAGCTAAGATAGTAAGGAACAACTTTGATTGTGATACCCCTTACCCGTCTACAGTATAGCCGAGTAAAATATGTCACACAGTGTACCGAAACATCATATTTTATTTCAATCATTTTTATTTTTCCTTAATTTATTTCTAATGGTTATAAAGTGCAATTTATAAAATATAATTCATTTAAGTCATTTATTGAAATTATAAATATATTTGAGGTTCCGCAAATTTTATAGAAAATCCGGCAGAATACCGGCTAAAAATAGAGAAAACAGTTTTTCGGAACCTGTAAAAAATACTTCCAATATGTTTTCAATCATTACCAAACTCCATTATATATACAGAGTCTCAATATTTCTCAACAATACTTCCATTTCTCATTCATTCATTTCACATGATATTCATATACAAGTCATAAATAAATACTCAATTTTTCATTTATAAACACAAATTTCCACTATTTACTTTAATACCAAAATATATTACGTAAGTCTCAATTATACATAAGAAAATAAAAGTTAATTACAAAATACCAAAATGAGACCTAGTGTCCTACTAATGCACTGAAGTTTGTGAGGTAACACGGATACTATGCAGAACTATTGTCACACCCTACCCCTCTATAAGGCATAACATGTTCATTACCAACTCCGTCTACTGATAACCCATTAAATACACTACAAGGGATTTTAAAAACTTTTCTTACTTCTTTTACAGTGGTGAGCACTATTTACAGGTATTAAAAACCTTTTTGAATTGAAGTGATAGAACTAACATATTTGAATTATTTGGAATTTCTGTAAAAATTTTGGCAGAGTGCCATCTCTATTTTGGATAAAACAGTTCTTCAGAAAACCTGTAAAAGCACTTCAATAAATTTCCAACAACTCCAACATATTCTCAACACAACATTTTTCTCAACTCAAATCCACAGTGATTTTTCAAAGACTGAGATAAAAGAAATATAATACAATTTTTTCACAAGCCAAAATAACTCATAATTATTTTACAACTTCAAGGTACAATTTGAACTTACAACTGCTCAAAATAAAAAACAATATGTACATACAGTGATCATACATTACAGTACAAAATGCAAAATGTAGTATACTCGTTATACCCAAAAATCTTTCGCTGTAGGTACTAGCAGCCTAGTTTGCTGCCCTGTCTGTCTGTCTACCTACGACAGCAATAAAAAGCTATCGCTGAGACAATGTCTCAGTGGTGCACAACATTAACCAAATATAACTTAAATCACAATTCATAAATCATTTAAATGATGGATATGTAAAATCATAGTTAAATTCAAGACAATGAGTGTCAGACGGAATTTAACACAATATCACAATAAATCTCAGAGATCAAAACATAGTTAACTTCAAAAGACAGTGAATGTCAATAAGGATTTAACTCCATTTCACAATCTCATAATACAAATCAATAAATCACACACAGCTTAATCATGTTCCAAAGTTCAATTCGTCCCAAAAGCCGATGGCTAATGAGGTATTCAATTCGTCCCAAAAGTCGATGACTAATGAGGTACAATATAGCTAGCTAGAAAAAATATGAGTACTCATCCAATTCGTCCTCAACAGGCACACACCTCAACACTTCAGCCAGAGAGGGAATTCAATTCGTCCCACTAGACAAGCTAGTGAGGAATACAATCAATATACATGATAGCTATGGTTTCAAACCATTTCCAATGCTTTTCAATCAATCAGTATCCATCAATATCATTTAAACAATTTCTCACAGTTTCAAATCGTTTACAATGCTTTTCAAGAATTAAATATCCATTCAAACACATTTCCACAATTTAAAACAATAATGTACAAATAGTCATAATTTATTTCAATTGAAAAATTCAAAAGAAATAGTTGTTGTACACAAACCTCTGATAACTGTCTCCTGGTCTGGACTCAGTGTTTCCTTCCCTTTCCCTGAGTCTTTACTAACTGAGAAACACAATTTGAAGTGTTTCAGTACTAAATTAAACTGTCTCTATCGATAATGCTTGATAAGTAATTCACTGAAAGCTATTATTTGCTTAATCAACCTAATATATCGACCCTCGATGCATTCTAGGTAAATTAGGTTTTAGTGTTACTAATATGTCACATTTGATAGTGTTTTAGGGTTGGTACACGTTACCAATTTCATTTCCTTGTTTAGTGCATTTTATTGCAACTTGTTGGATTCCGTGATACTAGTTTGACTTAGCTGGACGACCTAGTTCCCTCAGTTTTCGGGTTTCGGTCAAAACTACAAACTTGTAGATCTATGTTTTATGGAACGCGGGGCAAAATTTTAGGTCATTCTGAGTTATGTAGACCAAGTTATGGTCATTTTACTATTGCTGGTCAAATGGCATAAAATTTGGTCATTTTAGGTCAACTTTGGTCAACTTTGGTTCGGCCAGTTTTTGGACCCGAACTTGTGCAAGCTGTTTGACTTGCTTATGGTCATTTATGGGCTTTGGTGTCTTCATAAGACTTGTAGATATGGGTCTTAAATATTCATAGTTAAAATTTCAGGTCAATTGGAGCTGTTTTGAGTGAGTTATGGCCTAAACACTAACTACTGCCCAAATGGTCAGTTTTCAGGCCTCACTTGCACTTAATCCGGATTTGGTCATTTTTCAAGCTACCTTGCAAGCAGAATTTTGGTATGTTTCCTTTATGAAAGTTGGCACATTTTGTGCCTAGTTTCACCTCAAATTGGTCTCATACCAATTGGAGCCACACACTTAAAGTTATAGGCTGAAATGCAGACTGTCCTTAAATACATTACTTAAACATCTAGCAATTACACATTACCTTGCTATAAGTCCATCTCTCTTACCAATTCTGATTTGGTACATTACCAAAACCATTTATCACTTCACAATAAAGTCACTTTGGATAGAATACAATATCCTCAATACACCAAATGAAACACTAATTCACAAAGTCCAAATACAATAATATGTACACATAAACACTCCTAATTATTACATACAATTTCCACAACCAATTTATATACGTATTCATCAATCCTCAATGTCACAATTCACCCAATATCTTCATGAATTTAAACATTCATCAAGAAGTCCCAAAGCTGCCGAAATGCTCCCCATTGCCAAAGTTTTCCCATGATTTCATCAACTTCCATTTCAAGTGCACAATCACCATATACATGTGGGATTAACTTACTAGGACATTAAATCACCTTACTCAATATAAATTCCCATCAAATATATGTATGAATATTTCATTAAATATACAACTCCATGGCTGTCCGAAATTGGATATGTCAATAACTTCTCAAACTTTAAAATTTCTTTACAAAGCAAACACCCATAATATGTTTTCAAACTTTAACAAAGCAATATTCAAAAATACAAACTTACCTATTGTTAGGACTTGTTAAACCTTCACTAAACTTCCTTGATTTTGCTATCAAACTCTTCCTTGTGATGTGGAGGTAATCTTTAATGAAACAACCTAGGTGTGTGGAGGTGAATTGAAGAGGATGATGGAGTTTTAAGCCAAACGGCCATGGAGGATTTCAACTTCCCATTTCGGCATGGATGAGAGAATTGGAGAAGATGAAGTTGCAGATTGTGTAATGGGTTTACACCTGCCCATTTAGTGTTTAGTTTATTCCTTAGTGGTCCACTCACTTTAGTTAAATCATTTTATATGTTTAATGTGCTAATTACACAATTTTCACTCCACTTTTGGCTATTTACACTAGGTACCCCTAATTTAATTTTTCATTATATTTTCCAAGTGTAATATTATTTATTTTTAATGGACATTTAGGTCAAAAGACAATTCGGGATGTCAAATGACCACAATGCCCCTGTTCGGGTTGCATTCCCGATTTTTCGGTAACACCGGGTTTTGTCTGTTTTTCGATTTCTCACTTTTCCTTGTACTAATAATTTAATTTTTCTTTGATATTTCTAATGATATTTATACTTCAATTGATGTCTCTTTAAGTCCTAAAAATATTTTCCAGGGTTCCCCGCGGTCCAGAGCTAGTCAACGGTCCACGCCGTGACTTCCCGGTGCGGTCACCCATCGCTAGGGTTCTCGGCTCGCTTAACTTGGTTATATTTCTTTGCTATTATTTTTCCTTTCTTTTTCTTGTGTTTTCTTTTCTTGTATTTCATTATTTTATGTCTCCTCACTCATATCGAAGTGTAGTTCTAGGCATCCTAGCTGTCCGGATAACACTGGCCACCGGAACAGTAGAACGCACTACCGAACATAGGGGTGTTACAATTCTCCCCGCCTTAAATAAATTTCGTCTCGAAATTTTACCTGCATTAGTCTCTGAACAACTGTGGGTACTGTCTCCTTATATCCTATTCACGTTCCCAAGTAGCTTCCTGACCTGAATGATGGTTCCACAGCACTTTAACCAGGTGTATCTGTTTGTTCCTCAGCTGCTTCACCTCATAAGCTAGAATTTTTATGGGTTCTTCCTCATATGAGAGGTCTGGATTTACCTCAATCTCTTCAACTGATAGTACATGAGATAGGTCAGATCTGTACCTCCTTAACATGGACACATGAAAGACACTGTGTATCCTTGCTAACTCTGGAGGTAATGCCAACCGGTATGAGAAAGGACCCACTTTTTCCAGAACCTCATATGGTCCGATGAAACGAGGACTCAGTTTCCCCTTTCTACCAAATCTCATAATCCTCTTCCAAGGAGAAACTTTGAGGAATACCTTATCACCTACTGCATATTCAATATCTCTTCTCTTTAGATCAACATAGGACTTCTGACAGTCTGATGCAGCCTTGAGTCTATCTCTGATCAATCTAATCTTTTCCTCTATCTGCTCAACAATTTCTGGTCCAATCATCTTCCTTTCACCTACTTCATCCCAACATAAGGGAGTTCTGCACTTCCTGCCATACAATGCTTCATATGGAGGCATCCCAATGCTTGATTGGTAGCTGTTGTTATAAGCAAACTCAATCAAAGGCAAGTGTGTATCCCAACTACCTTCAAATTCAATCACACAAGCCCATAGCATATCCTCCAATATCTGAATAACCCTTTCAGACTAGCCATCTGTCTGTGGGTGGAATGCTGTGCTGAAGTTTAATCTAGTTCCTAGGGCTCTCTGATGACTACCCCAGAATCTAGAAGTGAACCTAGGATCTCTGTCAGATACAATTGATACTGGCACTCCATGCAATTTTACAATCTCATATATGTACAATCTGGCCAATCTTTTCAGGCTATAGTCCATCCGAACTGGCAAAAAGTGAGCAGACTTGGTCAATCTGTCAACTATAACCCATACTGCATCATGACTACTCTGTGTCATTGGAAGTCCTGTAACAAAATCCATAGTTATTCGTTCCCATTTCCACTCTGGTACTGACAAAGGATGTAACAAACCAGCTGGAACTTAATGTTATGCCTTTACTTGCTGACAAGTTAGGCATTTGGAAACAAACTCAGCTATATCCCTCTTCATGCCCATCCACCAGTAATGCTCTTTCAGCCCTCTATACATTTTAGTTCCACCATGGTGCATAGCAAATGGAGACTCATGTGCTTCCTTCATAACGATCTGTCTTAATTCAGCATCATTAGGAATGCACATTCTGCCCTGATGTAGCAATAAACCATCATCTCTCACAGAGAATTCAGGTTTCTTGCCCTGCTGGACTTCTTTCAGTAGCTTCTGATATTTTTCATCACTCTGAGCACCATTACGACCGATCAATCAACACCGGCCGTATACATGCCATGCAACTACTGTCTGTCCCTCATCATCAATCTCTAAACTGGCATGCTGTGCTTTCAATTCACATACCATGGACAAAGGAGAAACTCTGAGACTTGCCATAGTCTTGCGACTTAAGGCGTCAGTCACCACATTTGCTTTTCCTGGCTGATAGTCTATTAAGCAGTCATAATCTTTGATGAGTTCTAACCATCTCCTCTGCCTCAAATTTAATTCCTTCTGGGTGCCTAAGTACTTCAAGCTCTTGTGATCTATATAAATGTAGCATTTCTCCCCATACAAATAGTGTCTCCAGATCTTCAGAGCAAAAACAATAGCTGCTAGCTCCAGATCATGTGTAGGGTAGTTCCTCTCATGCGGTTTCAGCTGGCGTGATGCATAACCAATGACATTTCGATCTTGCATCAGTACACAGCCTAACCCATTGTGAGAAGCATCACTATAAACTGTGTATTCTTTACCCGGAGTAGGTAAAGTGAGGACTGGAGCTTCAGTTAAACACCTCATCAACTCATCAAAACTTTTCTGGCATTTATCAGTCCACTGAAATTTTACATCTTTTCGAAGCAGTTTGGTCAGTGGAGAAGATAACATAGAAAACCCCTTCACAAGCCGGCGGTAATATCGAGCTAAACCCAGAAAACTGCGAATTTTTGTAATATTCCTGGGTGGCTTCCAATTAAGGATAGCTTCTACCTTGCTGGAATCTACCTTGATCCCTTCAGCTGACACAACATGTCCCAAAAAGGAGATTTCTTTCAGCCAAAATTCACACTTCGATAATTTGGCGTATAGCTGTTTCTCCCTTAAAGTCTGCAGTACAATCCGCAGATGTCTGTCATGCTCCTCTGCATTCCTTGAATATATCAAAATGTCATCAATAAACACCACCACAAATTGATCAAGATATGGTCTAAAGATAGTGTTCATCAGATCCATAAAAGCAGCTGGAGCATTTGTTAACCCGAATGGCATTACTAGAAACTCATAGTGGCCATACCGAAGTTCAAAGCGCTTTTGGAATACTCTGCTCTTGCACCTTCAACTGATAATAACTAGATTGCAAATCAATTTTGGAGAATACAGCTGCACCCTTCAACTGATCAAACAGATCATCAATACGAGGCAATGGATATCTGTTCTTTATTGTCACCTTATTCAACTGCTGGTAGTCAATGCATAAGCGAAGAGTACCATCCTTCTTCTTAACAAACAACACTGTTGCTCCCCAAGGTGACACACTAGGGCGGATGAAGCCCTTTTCAAGTAATTCTTGCAATTGTATCTTCAGCTCCTTTAACTCTGCTGGTGCCATTCTGTATGGCGTTATGGACATTGGATCCACACCAGGCATAACATTAATTTCAAACTGCACTTCTCTTTCCGGAGGTAATCACGCAATTCATCAGAAACACATCCGAAAAGTCATATCCGTAGGGATGTCCTTCAATGCCGGACTCCCACTTGGGTGTCTACCACATGTGCCAAGTATGCTTCACACCCTTTCTCGATCATTTTTCCGCTATTGCAAAATTAAATGATGTTTGATGGCAATAATCGCCTCTCCCATGTATTACCACATCAGCATCGAGGAGACCAAAGTGATCGTCTTGACCTACCAATCAATCATGGCATGATGCCTAGCTAACCAATCCATGCCCAAGATGATATCATAATCTCTGAAGGGCATTTTAATGAAATCAGACAGAAAAGTGTGTCCTTGGATCACCAAAGGACAATCTCTATACATTCTATTAACCCTGACTTCCTGTCCTAGTGGACTTATTACTAGCACCTCAAAGTCTATTTTTGTACATGGAACAACAATGCAATCAATGATGCTAGCACTCACATAAGAATGGGTAGAACTCGGGTCAAATAACACAAACACATTCTGATTAAAAGTTGAGAAGGTACCAGCCACAACATCAGATGTCTCGGCCTCTTCCCTCTGTCTCATTGCATACATTCTGACTGGAGCACTGTCTTGCTCTGATTGTTTCACTATGCCTTGGCTCCCTGCTGGGCTACCTCTACCCCTGCCTCTACCTCTGCTGGGTGGTTGTGAACTTCTGGTGATAGGGCTCTGAACAGACCCTTCTGCAGTAGTAGGAGGTGGTCCAACTCTACGACTACTGGTGCAGTCCTTGGAAAAGTGTCCGGTGCCTCCACAGTTATAACAGGCTCCAATAGCCTTATAGCATATCCCACCATGATTTCTTCCACAAGTTTCACATTGGCGGGGAGGGTAGGAACCTCTGCATACTCTGTGACCAGGATAGGGAGGCTTCATTCCGAATATCTTCCCCTACCGCATTTCTTGCCACCTCTGCTGTGTCCCCATGATTCTTCCTCTTTCAAGAGGACCACCTGGAACTCGTTTCTCTGATTTTCCTCTTTCTCTATCTTCTCCGATTTCTTTTCTCAGAGCCGTTTGCACTCGATTCTTTCCAACTCTAGGGCTTGAGAAACAAGTTCAGAGAAGTTAGTGTGTTTGAATCCGACTACTTGTAGTCTGATACTGGGCTTCAAGCCGGTTTCAAACCTCTTGCATCTCTTCCTGCTGGTAGAAAGTAAACTTACTGCATAATGGCTCAGGCGGGAAAATTCTCTTTCATACTCAGCCACTGATCTGCCCCCCTGTTTCAGACTTAGGAATTCATGTAACTTCTGGTCTACATAAGCATTAGGGACATATTTCTGTCTGAATTCCCTGAGAAAGTCATTCCATGTTAGCACTGCAGGTTCTACTAGACTGTGGGGAATGGTTTTCCACCAGTCATAAGCATCCCCTTGTAGCAAAGATACAGAGTATTCGAATCTGAGCTTCTCTGTGCAATGCAGTTTCTTGAATACCCTATCCATCCTTTCTAACCATTATTCAGCTTCTAGAGGATCTACTGTCCCCTTAAACTCCGTAGCCCCATACTTCATCAATTTGTCATACTGCCTAGTAGGAGATTGTGGTTGTACCACTGGTGTTTATATTGGGACTTAAGTAGGCACATTTCTAGCCATTTGTTGGAACATTGCAGCCATCTCACGAGCGAATCGAGCAGAAATCGCAAAGATCGCAGGGGTGTTGCTGAACCACTGACATTGTGTAGGCCTGGGGCATCCCCTTGCACCTCAGCCTTAATAGATTGATCGACTGAACGATCACCCTCTTCCATAGTTAATGCGAGGATTTTAGATCTCCTGAACAAATCACACAAGGAGATTTCCTCCCGTTAGTGCATATTTATAATGTAATGTACTGTATGTATCAAACAATGATATTGAGCAGTTGTACTATGAAGAAAGAATATTCAAGTAACATGTGAAAATAGAATTTAAAAACTTTGCTCTGATACCACTAAAACATGTCACACCCTACCCCTCTGTAAGGCATAACATGATCCCGTAGTATATCTAATGAATTACCAACTCCGTCTACTGATAACCCATTAAATACACTACAAGGGATTTTAAAAACTTTTCTTACTTCTTTTACAGTGGTGAGCACTATTTACAGGTATTAAAAACCTTTTTGAAATGAAGTGATAGAACTAACATTTTGGCAGAGTGCCATCTCTATTTTGGATAAAACAGTTCTTCAGAAAACCTGTAAAAGCACTTCAATAAATTTCCAAATCTCAACTCCAACATATTCTCAACACAACATTTTTCTCAACTCAAATCCACAGTGATTTTTCAAAGACTGAGATAAAAGAAATATAATACAATTTTTTTACAAGCCAAAATAACTCATAATTATTTTACAACTTCAAGGTACAATTTGAACTTACAACTTCTCAAAATCAAAAACAATATGTACATACAGTGGTCATACATTACAGTACAAAATGCAAAATGTGGTATACTCGTTATACCCGAAAATCTTTCGCTGTAGGTACTAGCAGCCTAGTCTGCTGCCCTGTCTGTCTGTCTACCTACGACAGCAATAAAAAGCTATCACTGAGACAATGTCTCAGTGGTGCACAACATTAACCAAATACAACTTAAATCACAATTCATAAATCATTTAAATGATGGATATGTAAAATCATAGTTAAATTCAAGACAATGAGTGTCAGAAGGAATTTAACACAATATCACAATAAATCTCAGAGATGAAAACATAGTTAACTTTAAAAGACAGTGAATGTCAATAAGGATTTAACTCCATTTCACAATCTCATAATACAAATCAATAAATCACACACAGCTTAATCATGTTCCAAAGTTCAATTCGTCCCAAAAGCCAATGGCTAATGAGGTATTCAATTCGTCCCAAAAGTCGATGACTAATGAGGTACAACATAGCTAGCTAGCAAAAATATGAGTACTCATCCAATTCGTCCTCAACAGGCACACACCTCAACACTTCAGCCAGAGAGGAAATTCAATTCGTCCCACTAGACAAGCTAGTGAGGAATACAATCAATATACATGATAGCTGTGGTTTCAAACCATTTCCAATGCTTTTCAATCAATCAGTATCCATCAATATCATTCAAACAATTTCTCATAGTTCAAAATATTTACAATGCTTTTCAAGAATTAAATATCCATTCAAACACATTTCCACAATTTAAAACAATAATGTATAAATAGTCATAATTTATTTCAATTGAAAAATTCAAAAGAAATAGTTGTTGTGCACAAACCTCTGATAACTGTCTCCTGGTCTAGACTCAGTGTTTCCTTCCCTTTCCTTGAGTCTTTACTAACTGAGAAACACAATTTGAAGTGTTTCAGTACTAAATTAAACTGTCTCTATCGATAATGCTTGATAAGTAATTCACTGAAAGCTATTATTTGCTTAATCAACCAAATATATCGACCCTCGATGCGTTCTAGGTAAATTAGGTTTTAGTGTTACTAATATGTCACATTCGATAGTGTTTTAGGGTTGGTACACGTTACCAATTTCATTTCCTTGTTTAGTGCATTTTATTGCAACTTGCTGGATTCCGGGATACTAGTTTGACCTAGCCGGATGACCTAGTTCCCTCGATTTTCGGGTTTCGGTAAAAAACTACAAACTTGTAGATCTATGTCTTATGGAACGCGGGGTAAAATTTTAGGTCATTCTGAGTTATGTAGACCAAGTTATGGTCATTTTACTATTGCTGGTCAAATGGCATCAAATTTGGTCATTTTAGGTCAACTTTGGTCAACTTTGGTTCAGCTAGTTTTTGGACCAGAACTTGTGCAAGCTATTTGACTTGCTTATGGTCATTTCTGGGCTTTGGTGTCTTCATAAGACTTGTAGATATGGGTCTTAACTATTCATGGTTAAAATTTCAGGTCAATTGGAGCTGTTTTGAGTGAGTTATGGCCTAAATACTAACTGCTGCCCAAATGGTCAATTTTCAGGCCTCACTTGCACTTAATCCGGATTTGGTCATTTTTCAAGCTACCTTGCGAGCAGAATTTTGGTATGTTTCCTTCATGAAAGTTGGCACATTTTGTGCCTAGTTTCACCTCCAATTGGTCTCATACCAATTGGAGCCACACACTTAAAGTTATAGGCTGAAATGCACACTGTCCTTAAATACATTACTTAAACATCTAGCAATTACACATTACCTTGTTATAAGTCCATCTCTCTTACCAATTCTGATTTGGTACATTACCAAAACCATTTATCACTTCACAATAAAGTCACTTTGGCCAGAATACAATATCCTCAATACAACAAATGAAACACTAATTCACAAAGTCCAAATACAACAATATGTACACATAAACACTCCTAATTATTACATACAATTTTCACAACCAATTTATATACTTATTCATCAATCCTCAATGTCACAATTCACCCAATATCTTCATGAATTTAAACATTCATCAAGAAGTCCCAAGGCTGCCGAAATGCTCCCCATTGCCAAAGTTTTCCCATGATTTCGTCAACTTCCATTTCTAGTGCACAATCACCATATACATGTGGGATTAACTTACTAGGACATTAAATCACCTTACTCAATATAAATTCCCATCAAATATATGTATGAATATTTCATTAAATATACAACTCCATGGCTGTCCAAAATTGGATATGTCAATAACTTCTCAAACTTTAAAATTTCTTTACAAAGCAAACACCCATAACATGTTTTCAAACTTTAACAAAGCAATATTCAAAAATACAAACTTACCTATTGTTAGGACTTGTTAAACCTTCACTAAACTTTCTTGATTTTGCTATCAAACTCTTTCTTGTGATGTGGAGGTAATCTTTAATGAAACAACCTAAGTGTGTGGAGGTGAATTGAAGAGGATGATGGAGTTTTAAGCCAAATGGCCATGGAGGATTTCAACTTCCCATTTCGGCATGGATGAGAGAATTGGAGAAGATGAAGTTGCAGATTGTGTAATGGGTTTACACCTGCCCATTTAGTGTTTAGTTTATTCCTTAGTGGTCCACTCACTTTAGTTAAATCATTTTATATGTTTAATGTGCTAATTACACAATTTTCACTCCACTTTTCGCTATTTACACTAGGTATCCCTAATTTAATTTTTCATTATATTTTCCAAGTGTAATATTATTTATTTTTAATGGAAATTTAGGTCAAAAGACAATTCGGGATGTCAAATGACCATAATGCCCCTGTTTGGGTTGCATTCCCGATTTTTCGTTAACACCAGGTTTTGTCTGTTTTTCGATTTCTCACTTTTCCTTATACTAATAATTTAATTTTTCTTTGATATTTCTAATGATATTTATACTTCAATTGATGTCTCTTTAAGTCCTAAAAATATTTTCCAGGGTTCCCCGCATTTCAGGGCTAGTCAACGGTCCACGCCGTGACTTCCCGGTGCAGTCACCCATCGCTAGGGTTCTCGGCTCGCTTAACTTGGTTACATTTCTTTGCCATTATTTTTCCTTTATTTTTCTTATGTTTTCTTTTCTTGTATTTCATTATTTTATGTCTCCTCACTCATATCGAAGTGTAGTTCTAGGCATCCTAGCTTTCCGGATAACACTGGCCACCGGAACAGTAGAACGCACTACCGAACATAGGGGTGTTACAACTGTAGATGGCCTCACCTAGTCTGTGGTCTACTGGGCTCTCTGTCTGTCTCTCCAGAACCTACGCATGGCAAAAGGTGACGCGCTAAGCAATAATGCTTAGTGGTGCCAATAATAAAATAAAAAGAGCTAAAAGTAAATAAATATGCGGTAAATGTATTGATGTCTCATGCAGACAAATTTTTGATAATTATTTGTGGTCTTATTTATTTGGTACTTGTTATATTCATTATTTCATTAAATTTATCAATTTTTATTTTTGGTTGCCAGAGTAACCTATACTAGATGACTGGACTGGATAAACGAGTAAACTGACACTGGGTATCAAGTACCTCGGGCCTTCACACCATCGGTCACTTATGTATCTCCCGGTGTGCAACAGAACAGCTGATAAACTGTAATAAACATTAGGCACGAGGCCAAGTATCATCATAATTTCAAAATGGCTAAAAGCCATAAAATCACAGAATGGCATAATGCCATGTGCAGTACTGCTAACTGAACCCTATTAGAATGCCAACCTATCCAAACCAATCTTACTAGGTGTACTAGGACATGTTACACTTTAAATTACACAATTCTTAAAATTGAAGTTTCATTGTTACTATTCATTTCATTAGTCAACTAAAATGTTGACTTTTTCATAGACAATAGGTATATTAGTTCAAATATCCCCAACATACCACATTTTGCATTCTACAGTTGTTGGTATTGGTTGCCAATGCTATTTCAAAGCTTAGTGTTAATTATTTACAATTTTTAGATTTCAAGCACTAAGTTTACTATTCCATTGGTCATTTGTACAGTAGGAATTTGATAAAATTGTCTCCATGAAAGTTGTTCATTATTATGTCTAGTTACATTTCTTTTTTGAATCACTCCATTTGGAGTTTTGTAGCTCAAGTTATGGCCTAAATACCATAACTGGCCAGATTGCAAATTTTCCAGATTTTCTGGACAGAACCAAATCTACCGTGTTTTGTACACTGACTGTAGGTCAATTTTTGAACATGTTATGATCAAAATTTGGGTTTGATTTCTTCATGAAAGTTATAGGTCTATGTCTCACTATCTGCTGGTAAAATTTTAGGTAAATTGTGTAACACCCTCCCGGTAGCAACACCGTACATTCTACTGTTCCGGTGACCGGTGTCGGTCCGGACAGCTAGAACGTCCGAAAAAATATTTAAACTAAAGTCAGGAATCATAATTAACTCAAATATTAATAAGAAAAATTTAGTAAAAATTTTAGAAATAAAATACAACCAAGTTAAATGAGCCGGTGCCCAAGCGAAGGGTAATCAGAGGGAAGTTGCGGTTCTCGCAACGAGGAGCCTTAGACCCAGGGAAAAATTATAAAATAATTTTTGGGACTCCAGAAAAGGGTTATTGAGGTTCCCATGGCATTAGAATGCCAAGAAAATACCTAGAAAAATTTTTCAATCGGTACAGCCAATTTTGACCCGTTAAGCCAAACGGAGGGCATTTTGGTCATTTCGCCTTCGGAGGTGATTTTTGACCGACTTGTCCAGTTAAGTAAATAATTATTATGAACTAAAATATGAATTAATATTGATGAAAAATGAATTGAAAGTTAGTAGTGATGAAAAGAAAAGAAAAAATACAATATATGCAAATTATGACATTATTGTGATGTCATTTAAAATTGGCCACCAATCACATTTAAACTATCATTTATCTAACTAAGAAAAGAGGTAAATAAAGACCAAAGGAAAAGAAAAAAACATGGGCAGCCATCTCCTTCTCCATTTCAGCCACACCATAGCCAAGAAGCAAACCTCCATTTTTCTTCCTCATTCAAGCTTGAAGATCTCTCAAGCCTCACCCCAAAACCCTAAGTTATCTTCACAAAAATTAATCTACACACCCTAAGCAAGCTCTAGGCAGCCACAAAGAAGAGGAATTCTAGAGTTTTCACAAGCTCAATAAGTTGAGCCAAGAGGTTAGTGCTATACTTTCACTCTCACTCCTTTAATCCTTGTTAGAGCATCATTTTAAGTTAAGAAATTGTAAGAAAATGAAGTAAATTATATATGTTAGGGCATCTTCAAATTTTCGGCAGCCCTAAGGAAGGATGAGTTTGATTGTTTAAATGAATTTAGAGTGGATAGAAATGATGTTTAAGGTATGAATATGCATGGATGTTGAACTAGTGTGCTAATTGAGGTTTATGGGTAAATTGAATTGGACATTAGGGTTTTGAGAAGTAAAAATTGAATTGGCTTATCAAACTGTTAAAGAACACTCTAATGGTCAATAAGTGACCATTTGAGGTATGTTGACCATAAATTGGACTGAAAAATAGTATGGCAAAGTGAAGGTGTAATATGCCCTAGGACAGCAGCAATGGACTGAAATTTCAGTCCAATTACACAGCCATAACTTTGGCTGTGTTAGTCCAATTGGTGTTTGGCCAATTGGACATGAAACTAGGCTTACAATGGCACATTTTTGCTGAAGAAACCATGCCCAAAAGACCAAAGCAAGAGGACCAAAACTTGGCCCCAATCCGGATACCCTGCAACTGATTCTGCAGAATTGACCAAATGAACAGTAACTGTTCATTTGGCCATAACTCACTGTAGATATGGTCAATTGACCTGAAATTTTTACAGCAACAAGTTAAGACATAGAAAAATAACTTTCATGAAGGAATCTCCCCCAAATTATGGCCAGAACCTAACCCAAATGGCAGTGGCAGTCACTGTTCATGTTACTGTAGATATGGTAATTTCTGCAGAATGGAAATCCGGCCAGCTGTGGTTTTTGGACCATATCTGGAGCTACAAAACTCCAAATGGAGTGATTCAAAAAAGGAAATTCAACTAGACAAAATAAGGAACAACTTTCATGTTTTCCATTTCTTCAAATTTCCACTGTAACAGTGTTTAATGGAACAGTGAACTTAGACTCAAAAACTGAAATTTTCTGCCCTCTTGGTTTTAAGTTAGAAATGGTAATGGTGACCAATTCTAACAAGTTTTAAATGTAAAATGTGGTATGTTGGGAGTGCCAAAGTCAATGTACACATTTTCTATCCAAAAGTCAACATTTTTGTTGACCAATGAGGTGAATAGTGACACCAAAACTTGAAATGCACAAATTGAAGAATTTAAAAGTTTCAAATGCCCTAGTATACCTAACATGATTGGTTTGGATAGTTTGGCATGCCAATAGGGTTCAGTTAGCAGTACTGCACATGGCAATATGCCATTCTGTGATTTCATGGCTTTTAGCCATTCTGACTTTGCATTGAGAATTGGCCTTGTGCCTGAGATTATTTACAGCTTGGTAGCTGTTCTGTTGCACACCGGGAGATGCATATGTGACCGATGGTGTGACGGCCCGAGGTACTAGATACCCAGTGCCAGTTTACCCGTTATCCAGTCCGATGCCTAGTGTAGGTTACTTGGGACAACCAAATGAATAAAAGTGAACAAAGTAAATGATATACAAATACCAAACAAATAAAACGTACACATTCACTACACATTTAATTTCTTGCTATTTTCTTTTATTATATTATTGTACCACTAAGCATTATTGCTTAGCGAGTTGCTTTTGCCACGCGTAGGTACTGGAGATACAGATCGTGAGCCCAGTAGACCACAGACTGGGTGAGTCCATCCTGCAGCTCTGCACAGTGTCCGTGTCACCTCAACTTCTGTAGTGCATTGGTAGGACACTAGGTGTCATTTTGACATTTTGTAACTTAATTTTGATTTTCTCATATGTAATTAAACTTGTGTAATGTATATTGAGGTTTATGTAAATTATGAAAATTGTATTTGTGAATGGAAAAGTAAATGGTTATTTATGAATTATATGTGATCATCACATGTGATGGATGGTTGAGAATTGAAATTGAAATGTGAGATCTTGATATTGAGTTTTGTGATGATATTGGAGTTGAGAATGAATGAATTTGTTTATTGGAAGTGTTTTTCACAGGTTCCGAAGAACTGTTTTCTCCATTTTTAGCCGATACTCTGCCGGATTTTCTTTAAACTTTACGGAACCTCAAATAAATTATGATTTCAATAAATGACTTAAATGAGTTATATTTTACAAGTTATATTCAAAATTATGATGAAAATTAATTAGGGTATATTAGAGTGTGCCGGTACACCGTGTGACATTACTTACTCGGGTATACTGTACACGGGTACGGGTGTCACAAATTGGACCTTTCTACACTGAGTTATGACCAAATGAATAAACACTGTTCATTTGGTCATTTTGCCCAGGCAGAATGCAAGTCACCTGGATTAGGACAATTTTTAGGTCAACTTAGTTTGGTTTTTTGGGTAGGGTTTCTTCACCAAAGTTATGCCATTATGTGTCTAGTTTTATGTCCAATTGGCCTTGCACCAATTGAACCTATACAACTCCATTTATAGCTGCCCAAACCTGCTGGACTCACAACCAATCCTGTAGGTTACCAAGGGCAGTATGCCTAAGTTCAACTCCAACATCCTTACTTACTTCAATTCCTCCTCAAACACATTCAAATGATCACTAATTGACCATTACAATGTTAACATACCATTACATGAGCAAACCCTAATGTTGTTCAAGTGTCCACATTTTCAAAGTTCATTCACGCATCACACTTGCATTTCACTTACTCTTACATGTTCAAGCACTCATCTCATGCTATGGACAGCTCATAAACACTTTGTTTCAAGTAATTTCATCAAACCCTAACTACCCCAAAGCTGCAGAAATTATAGGAATTGACACACATAAGTTTTATTTTGTTTTTCTTACATTTTCTACTTATTTCATGCCAATAAACATGAATTAAATCAAAGGGGTAGGAGATTGGACAGTAACCTCTTTTGCTAACTTTTTCAAGTCTTCAAAACTTCCTTCTTCCATCTTCTTTTTGCTGGCTAGAGGTTGTTTAAGTTGTAAAATAAGTTTTTAGTGAAGGTTGTGGTTTCAAGGTGAGATGAGGTGGGATTTGAAGCCTGCTTTAAGCTTCCATGGAGGTTGGGTTTTGGGAAGTGGGTGATGCCTGGTTTGGGTGAGGAAGAGCATATGGCTTTTGTTTATTTTTACCTCCTTTATCTCTTTTTAATTGGTTTTTAATAGCTTGTTCAAATGTGATTGGTGGGAGTACTTTTAATGACCCCATGGTGATGTCATAATTGATATTTTTCTCATTTTTCTTTCCTTTCTTCTCTACTCATTTTCAATTTAATTTTTAGCAATATTTATTCACATTTTGTATCATAATAATTATTTACTTAACTGGACAAGTCAGTAAAAAATGATATCTAAAGACGAAATGACTAAAACGCCCTCCGTTTAGCTTAACAGACTAAAATTGTCTGTATCGATTGAAAAGTTTTTCTAAGCATTTTCTTGGTATTCTAATTCCATAGGAACCTCAATGACTCTTCTCTTGAGTCTCAAAAATTATTTTATGAATTTTCTCTCGGGTCTAGGGCTCCTAGTTGCGAGGACTATAACTTCCCACTGGGTTACCCATCGCTAGGGCACCGGCTCATTTAACTCGGTTGTATTTTATTTCTAAAATTTTTCCTAAATTTTTCTTATTAATATTTGAGTTCATTATGCTTCCTCACTTTAGTTTAAATTTTTTTTTCCAGACGTTCTAACTATCCGGACTGACACCCGTCACCAAAACAGTAGAATATACGGAGTTGCTACAATGAGGGTGTTACATTGATGAAGGAAAGTTGGCTAAATTTTTACTGTAGAAGGTCCAATGGAACAGTAGAATCAAGTGACCCAAAACTGAAATTTTGAAAATTCACTTAGGGAGTTTGGAATTTCAATTGATAATCAATGCCAACAAAATTATACTCTAAAATAGGGTATATAGGTGTAATTAGAACTAACATACCTATTAACGATGAAAAAGTCAACATTTTGACTTGAATAGTGAAGTGAATTGTGCCCACAAATACAACAATTGCAAAGAACCCAAAAGTTATAAATCTTAGTGGATAAATTAAGTGTACAAAATTTAATTGTTGATTTTATTAGTTAGAAATAAATTGAATAGATATTGAAATACTCTAATTATGTGTTTGAGTGGGAAATGAGCCCTCCAAGGAAGGAGGAGGAATTGAACCAAGACAAGCCTAGATAAGAGATTTATGCACAACAATTAACTTTTATTTGATTTTTTATTTGAATTTTTAATTAAATGATTTATGAAATTTATTTATGACTTCATGGATATCGAATAATTGGGTTGACAAAGAATTTTATGCTATTAGCCCAAATTTTGGGAAATTAAGTTGTATGTGAATTGATGGATATTTTGAGGTTTGAATAATTATTGAAAAAGTTTGAAACCACAGTTTTTATGACTATATGTTTGAATTCCTCACTTGCTTGTCTAGTAGGATGAATTGGTTTTGTATTCCTTCTCTGGCTGAAGTATTAAGGTGTGTGCCAGTTGAGGACGAATTGAATGAGAACTCATATATTTGTACTAGCTAGCCTTGGTATTCCTCATTAGCCTTTGGCTAGTGGGATGAATTGGATATTGGAGTCATGAGTAAGCTGTGTGATTTTTCAAAATTTGTTTTGTGATTATGGAAAGAAATTTGGTTTATTTAAGAAATTTTCTGGCTTTAGAAAAAAAGCTTGATTCTATATGTGTTAATATTCAAATTGATTTATCTTGAAAAATTGTGATTAATTGTTGTATAAATTATTATTTTCTTTAAGTTGTGCACCGTTGGGTCTTTGGCTCAGCGATAGCTTGTTATTGCTGTCGCAAGTAAAGAGGTAGATCAGGCAGCAGAGTAGGCTGCTTGAGACTGAAGTGATCAACATTTTAGATTTTTACCGGGTATATAGATTATGCCCCTGTAAATTTTTATGGTAATGTATATGTAACTGTGTATATATATAAATTTGACTTGAGCAGTTGTATAGTAAATTTTGGAATTTATCTTTGATCTGTGTAAATCTTTGGAATGTAAAACTGTTATTTTTATTTAATGAAATATTTAAGTTTCTTTTTATATTTGTCATGAATTGCTAAGATTGAGATTGTTGAAAATTAAGTTGTGTTGATAATATTGGAGTTTGGGATTGAGATATAAATATATTGGGAGTGTTTCACAAGTTTTTGAAGAACTGTTTTTCCAAATTATAGGCAACACTCTGCTGAATTTTTTGTAAAAGTTACAGATATTTTGAATTAATTAAAAATTTTGATTATGACTTAACTTCAATTAAATGTTTTTAATACCTGTTCAAAATTACCCACCACTTTAAAAAGGAATGGAAATTTTTTTGAAAATCCCTTATAGTGTATTTAATGGGTTATCGGTAGGCGAAGTTCGATAATTCATTAGGTATACTATGAGATCATATTATGCCTTACAGAGGGGTAAGGTGTGACATATTGACAATACACTTTAATTGTAGAAAAAATAGCATGTTGGCAGTATACTTTTATTGCAGATACCAAATAAACATAAGAGATTGATCAAACTTTAAATTTAGAAGGAAAAAAAAATAGCCATATCACTTATTAAACAAATTGCTGAATAGTTTCAGTAACTCCTCAAACTTTATCCTAAAGGATCTTCAATGTATCTCCTAAGGATAAATCAAATATGGCCCTTTACAAAAAAGGCAATAGCCAACTAGCAGGACCTTTCCAAATAGAGTTATAGAAAAAGAATCTAGCTTTAACTTTCAAACTTACCTTTCAATTAATCAAAATAATGTTTATTAGCACCACATTAGCTTATTTGAGTACCAAAAGAGAAAAATTACCTACACATCAACACAGGATTATATGAATCAAATTGTTTAACCATTTTCAAATACTAAGAGAACCAATTTTATAAACTTGTCCCTAGGTGCCTCATATACATAATCCTCAAGTATAAATTATGTATTCAGGGTACATTTTGATACATGATCATACTAATGCATATTGCATCACATTTAAAAATAGCATTATCTGTAAACACTTAAAAAAATCATGGCATTTAGTAAGAAAATAACAAAAAGAGAATCTTGCTATAGGCACTAATGCAAGGTGAACCATTAGAAAATCATAACTTTTAGCAATGGACAAACTAATTGAGTAAAAATAGTATATACCAAAAAATAGACAGATCACACCATAGCCCAAAGACTTTACCTATTTGTTAGGCACCAAATTCATCATGGCCCATAATACTTCAATAGAAATCATCTTCTTCCTAATTAGTTTCTTCAAAATCTTCTCTTATATCTATCCCTACATACAAAAACCAAGTAAATTTGTCTTTCATGAACAATTTAACATTCTTTGACACTTTATATCTTACTTGACATGCATAAATAAAATTTTTTTTAAGTAATTACCTCATGACAAGATGAAGGATCACAATGAGTACTAGTAGCATCTGATTGAAAAGAGGCTTTGAATATATTTGGAATAACTATGTTAGGAAATTGCACTTTGATTTGAAAAGCCAATGTACTAAATTCTTGCATAATAATTCCTTTTCATAGTTGTGATTTGTTCCTACAACTTTTTTTTCCATTTCAATCTCTAATTTTTCCTTTACATTTTGGTTCATTTCCTTCTCAACAGCCTTTAAATCCTCTTCACAATGAATGTGAGATTTGCAGCCCCATAAAAAAGTTAAAGTAACCCCCTTGCCATACAATCAGACATAACGACCTTGATCTTTTCCCATAACTTGAGAAAATACATCGTTTGGACCCATGTTTGTTGAGATGATTCAATTTGCATATTCGTAAGATGTTCATGGTCAAACTATAAGCCATTAAAGCATTGAAGTTGAAATTTTAAGCAGATGAATTTTATATACGTAAAAGAAATAACCTTAATTAGTAAATTTAAAAATCAACAAGGTTTATAGGTAATCATATAATGATTCTTCTAGCTTCGTCATTTACAAGCTATCCATCTTTACATGTATGTGTCAAATGATACATTTGCTCACGATTTAACTCCTGTCCACCATTTTTTACCCATTATTCATATATAAATAATGAAACATTAGTGGCATTTATAAAGCATAAACAATAACTAGTGATAGTGACAAAGTGGTTTACCTCCTTTTCATGAATTTGTGCATGACTCTTTGTACCTGTGGTGTGCATAATCTTTCTTTTCGTTTGATTAATCTTATTGGATGCGCTAATGTCATATCCAAAAATACAATAATCTCAATCATATCAAGCAATTTAGTCTAAAACTAGTTCTTTTTTTGAAGTAAGTAAATCCAAGATTTGAATCCTTAATTTACAAATCTAGTATACTTTTGTTTTATAAGAATTCCAATAAGTAATGAGAATTTTCTGATGCTCTAGAGGAAGACACTTTAGATGAGCTTTGATTTGATCATTACCAGTTTCATATTTCAAGTAGTACTTCTTTTCTAGTGAAATTCCACCAACACGTTCTAATGGTTTTTATCACCCATTGTAACACCCCTATGTTCGGTAGTGCGTTCTACTGTTCCGGTGACCAGTGTTGTCCGGACAGCTAGGATGCCTAGAACTACACTTAGATATGGATAAGGAGACATAAAATAACGAAATACAAGAAAAGAAAATACAAGAAAAACAAAGGAAAAATAATAGCAATGAAATGTAACCAAGTTAAACGAGCTAAGAATCCTAGCGATGGGTGACCACACTGGGAAGTCGCGGCGTGGACCGTTGACTAGCCTTGGACCACGGGAAACCCTGGAAAATATTTTTTAGAACTTAAATAAATGTCTATTGAAGTGTAAATACCATTAGAAATATCAAAAAAAAAATAATTAATTAGTACAAAGGAAAGTGAGAAATCGAGAAAACGATAAAACTCGGTGTTACCGAAAAATCGAGAATGTAACCGGAACAAGGGCATTGTGGTCATTTGACACCCCGAGTTGTCATTTGACCTAAATGTCCATTAAAAATAAATGATATTACACTTGGAAAATGTCATGAAAAATTAAATTAGTGGTACCTAATGTAAATAGCAAAAATGGGGAGTTAAATGTGGGAAAATGAAACTTTTGAATAAATAAACAATTAAACATAACTTAGTGCTCCACTCACTCACCAAAGTGGACCACTTAATCTTCATCTTGGGCAGAATATTCATCACATTTTTCAACCTTAGAACCAGCCGAAAGTGGTCTTGAGAGAAACTCCATTGCCGCATGATTTTGGAGCTCCATGCAAGTGTGATCCAAGCTTCTTTCTCTCCACTTCCCTTCATTAAAAGTTCTCCATACACCTTGGACAGTAGATAGGCAACAAGAAGACCAAGTTTTGGAGAGGTTTTGAAGAGTTTCCAAAGTGGTAAGTATGTGTTTTTTATTATTGCTTCATTAAAGTTTGTGAGGATGTTATGGGTACTTGAATTGTGGAGAGATTTTTGGAGATTGATGTATTAAGGGAGATGTGTATTTTTGGCAGCCATGGACACTCCTTAAGGGTAGTTTATTCTTGCTTGTAAATGGTAGATTAAAGGGTTGATTAAGTGTTTATATGTGTAGGAATAAATTCGGTGATGTATACTAAGTATATGTGAATGTATACTTGAATTTGAAAGATTGGAACTTTATTCAAAGTGAGGTACAAATCGGCAGCTTGAATTGTGAACCAAAAAAATGTTATTTCATGGTTTGGTTTATGGAATTGTATGGTTGAATTATGGTACTTGTTGTGGCAGCTTGTACATGTATGTAAGAGTTTGAGTTTGGACATGTAAATGAGCCATATTATGTAGTTAAATTGTGTGTAAAGTGGACTTGGTAAATTCTGTACTATAAGGTACATATTGAGTGTGGTTATAAGCTGCCAAAGTGACAAAAAATGTGTTGTGAAATGTGTTTAGGTTATGGTACAAAACAGAAATGGCATCAATGTGTAACTTGGTAATGTTAAATGTGTCCTTTGATTGAGTGATGGACAATGTGCAATAGGGCAGTGTGTAAATTGGCCTAGAACCTTAAGTGTGTGGCTCTAATTGGTATGAGACAAATTGGAGGTGAAACTAGGCACAAAAACTGCTAACTTTCGTGAAGGAAGCTTACCAAAATTCTGCTTGTAAGGTAACTTGAAAAATGACCAAATCCGGATTAGTGCAATTGAGGCCTGAAAATTGACCATTTGGGCAGCAGTTAGTGTTTTGGCCATAACTCACTCAAAACAGGTCCAATTGGCCTGAAATATTTACCATGAATAGTTGAGACAAATATCTACAAGTCTTATGAAGACAACAAAGCCCAGAAATGACCATAAGCAAGTCAAATAGCTTGCACAAGTTCGGGTCCAAAAACTGGCCGAACCAAAATTGACCTAAAATGACCTAAAGTGACCAATTTTGATGCATTTTGACCAGCAATAGTAAAATGACCATAACTTAGTCTAGTAAACTCAAATTGACCTGAAATTTTGCCTCGTGTGCAGTAAGACATAGATCTACAAGTTTATAGTTTTGACCAAAACCCGAAAATCGAGGAACTAGGTCGTCCGACTAGGTCAAATTAGTATACTAGGATCTAACAAATTGCAATAAAACGCAATATACATCGAAATGAAATTGGTAACATGTACCAATACCAAAAGGCTACAAATGTGACATATTGGCAATATTAAAACCTAATTCACCTAGAGTGCATCAAGGGTCAACATTTTAGGTTGACTAAGGAAATAATGGAATTCAATAAACTAAGTGTTAAGCATTATCGTTAGAGACAGTTTAAATGAGTACTGAAACACTTTAAATTGTGTTTCTCAATTAGCAAAAACTCAGGGAAGGGGAAGGAAACACTGAGTCAGAGCCAAGAGACAATTATCACAGGTTTGTGCACAACAGTTATTTCTTTTGAATTTTTAAATTGAAATAAATTATGACTATTTATATATTATTGTTTTAAATTGTGGAAATGTGTTTGAATAGATACTTATTGCTTGAAAAGCATTGTAAATTGTTTGAAACTGTGAAAATTATTTGAATGATATTAATGGATACTTATTGATTGAAAAGCATTGTAAATGGTTTGAAACCACAGCTATCATGTATATTGATTGAATTCCTCGCTAGCTTGTCTAGTGGGACGAATTGAATTCCCTCTCTGGCTGAAGTGTTGAGGTGTGTGCCTGTTGAGGACGAATCGAATGAGTACTCATATTTTTGCTAGCTAGCTATGTTATTCCTCATTAGCCATCGGCTTTTGGGATGAATTGAATTCCTCACTAGCCATCGGCTTTTGGGATGAATTGAATTCCTCACTACCATTGGCTTTTGGGACAAATTGAACTTTGGAACATGATTAAGCTGTGTGTGATTTATTGATATGTATTGTGAGATTATGAAATGGAGTTTAAATTTTTATTGACATTCACTGTCTTTTGAATTTAACCATGTTTTGATTTATTGAGATTCATTATGATATTGTGAAATGGAGTTTAAATTCTTTATGACGTTCAGTGTCTTTGAATTTAACTATGGTTTTAAGTATCCATTATTTATATGACTCATGATTTGTGATTTAAAGTTGTATTTGGTTAATGTTGTGCACCACTGAGACATTGTCTCAGCGATAGCTTTTCATTGTCACCGTAGATCGATCGACAAGGCAAAGCAGACTAGGCTGCTAGGGCAACACTGAGAGATCATCGGGTATATTGAGGATACCGTATTCTGCATTTTGTATTGCAATGTATGTTCACTGTATGTATATAGTGTTCTTGGTTTTGAGCAGTTGTAAATTAAAATTGTACATTGAAGTTGTAAAATAAATTGTGAATTATTTTGGCTTGTAAAATTTGTACTATATTTCTTTTATCTCAGCCTTTAGAAATATTGAAAAATTACTGTGGATTTGAGTTGAGAAACATATTGAGTTGATTAAATGATGGAGTTTGAGATTGAGAAATATATTTGAAGTGGTTTTTACAGGTTTTTGAAGAACTATTTTATTCAAAATACAGAGGGCACTCCGCCAAAATTTTTACAGAAATTCTTAATAATTCAAATGTGTTAGCTATTTCCCTTCAGTTCAAAAAAATTTCTAACACCTGTAAATAGTGCTCACCACTGTAAAAAAGAAGTCAGAAAAGTTTTAAAATCCCTTATAGTGTATTTAATGGGTTATCAGTAGACGAAGTTGATAATTCATTAGGTATACTATGGGATCATGTTATGCCTTACAGAGGGGTAGGGTGTGACATGTTTTAGTGGTATCAGAGCAAGTTTTTAAATTCTGTTTTCACCTGTAATTTGAATATTCTTTCTTCATAGTACAGCTCCTCAATGTCATTGTTTGATACATACAGTACATTACATTATAAATATGCACTAACGGGAGGAAATCTCCTTGTGTTATTTGTTCAGGAGGTCTAAGATCCTCACATTGACTATGGAAGAGGGTGATCGTTCAGTCGATCAATCGATAGAGGCTGAGGTGTAAGGGGATGCCCAACCCTACACAATGTCAGTTGTTCAAGAAGACCACCGCAGCACTACATAGTTTCTGCTCGATTCGCCACAGATGGTCAGAATGTTCCAACAAATGGCTGGTAATGTGCCTACTCAAGTCCCAATACAGACACCAGTGGTACAACCACAGTCTTCTGATAGGCAATATGATAAATTGATGAAATATGGGGCTACAGAGTTCAAGGGGACAGTAGATCCTCTAGAGGCAGAACAGTGGTTAGAAAGAATTGATAGGGTATTCAAGAAGCTACATTGTACATAGGAGCTCAGATTTGAATATTCAGTATCTCTGCTACAAGGGGATGCATATGACTAGTGGAAAACCATTCCCCACAGTCTGGTAGAACCTACAGTGCTAACATGGAGTGACTTTCTCAGGGAATTCAGACAAAAATATGTCCCTGATGCTTATGTAGACCAGAAGCTGCAAGAATTCCTAAGTCTGAAACAGGGAAGTAAATCAGTGGCTGAATATGAAAGGGAATTTTCTCGCCTAAGCCATTATGCAGTAAGTCTACTTGCTACCAGCAGGGAGAGATGTAAAAGATTTGAAACCGGCTTGAAGCCTAGTATCAGATTACAAGTGGTCGGATTCAAACATAACAACTTCTCTGAACTTATTTCTCAAGCCCTAGAGTTAGAAAGAATTGAATCTGAAGCAGCCACTGAGAAAAAGAAATCAGAGAAGATAGAGAAAGAGGGAAAATCATTAGAACAGAGTTCCAGTGGTCCTACTGGAAAGAGGAAGAACCATGGGGGACATAGCAGAGGTGGTAAGAAGTCCAGTAGGGGAAGATATTCAGGACAGAAACCTCCTCTATCTGGTCAGCAGAGTACCAGAGGTTCCTACCCTCCCCGCAAATGTGAAACTTGTGGAAGAAATCATGGTGGGATATGCTACAAGGCTATTGGAGCCTGTTATAACTGTGGAGGCATAGGACACTTTGCCAAGGACTGCACCAGTAATCGCAGAGTTGGACCACCACCTACTACTGCAGAAGGGTCAGTTCAGAGCCCTGTCACCAGAGGTTCACAACCACCCAGCAGAGGTAGAGGCAGGGGTAAAGGTAGCCCAGCAGGCAGCCAAGGCACAGTGAAACAATCAGAGCAAGACAATGCTCTAGTCAGAGTCTATGCAATGAGACAGAGAGAAGAGGCCGAGACATCTGATGTTGTGGCTAGTACCTTCTCAACCTTTAATCAAGATATGTCTGTGTTATTTGATCCGGGTTCTACCCATTCTTATGTGAGTGCTAGCATCATTAATTGCATTGCTGTTCCATGTGCAAAAATGGACTTTGAGGTGCTAGTAACAAGTCCGTTAGGACAAGAGGTCAGGGTTAATAAAATATATAGGGATTGTCCTTTGGTGATCCAAGGACACACTTTTCTATCTGATCTCATTGAAATGCCCTTCAGAGATTATGATATCATCTTGGCCATAGATTGGTTAGCCAGGCATCACGCTATGATTGACTATAGGCTGAAGACAGTCACTTTTGGTCTCCCTCAGTACAGTGATGTGGTAATACATGGGGAGAGGCAGCTATTGCCATCAAACATCATTTCGGCTGCACTAGCCAGAAAAATAATCAGAAAGGGGTGTGAAGCATACTTGGCACATGTGATAGACACCCAAGTGGGGAGTCCAAAGATTGAGGACATCCCTCAGATATGACTTTCTAGATGTGTTTCCTGATGAATTGCCAGGATTACCTCCGGAAAGAGAGGTGCAGTTTGAAATTAATGTTATGCCTGGTGTGGATCCAATCTCCATAACACCATACAGAATGGCACCAGCAGAGTTAAAGGAGTTGAAGGCACAATTGCAAGAACTACTTGAAAAGGGCTTCCTCCGCCCTAGTGTGTCACCTTGGGGAGCGCCAGTATTGTTTGTTAAGAAGAAGGATGGCACTCTTCGTTTGTGTATTGACTACCGACAGTTGAATAAGGTGATAATAAAGAACAGATATCCATTGCCTCGCATTGATGATCTGTTTGATCAGTTGAAGGGTGCAGCTATATTCTCCAAAATTGATTTGTGATCTGGTTATTATCAGTTAAAGGTGCAAGAGCAGAGTATTCCAAAAACTGCTTTTAGAACTCGGTATGGCCACTATGAGTTTCTAGTAATGCCATTCGGGTTAACAAATGCTTTAGCTGCTTTTATGGATCTGATGAACACTATCTTCAGACCATATCTCGACCAGTTTGTGGTGGTGTTTATTGATGACATTTTGATATATTCGAGGAATGCAGAGGAGCATGACAGACATCTGCGGATTGTACTGCAGACTCTAAGGGAGAAACAACTATGTGCCAAATTGTCGAAATGTGAATTTTGGCTGAAAGAAATCTCCTTTTTGGGACATGTTGTGTCAGCTGAAGGGATCAAGGTAGATTCCAGCAAGGTAGAAGCTATCCTTAATTGGAAGCCACCCAGAAATATCACAGAAATTCACAGTTTTCTGGGTTTAGCTGGATATTACCGTCGATTTGTGAAAGGGTTTTCTATGTTATCTTCTCCACTGACCAAGATGCTTTGGAAAGATGTAAAATTTCAGTGGACAGATAAATGCCAACAAAGCTTTGATGAGTTGAAGAGGTGTTTGACTGAAGCTCCAGTCCTTACTTTACCTACACCGGGTAAAGAATACACAGTTTATAGTGATGCTTCTCACAATGGGTTAGGCTGTGTACTGATGCAAGATCGGAATGTCATTGCTTATGCATCACGCCAGCTGAAACCGCATGAGAGGAACTACCCAACACATGATTTGGAGCTAGCAGCTATTGTTTTTGCTCTAAAGATCTGGAGACACTATTTGTATGGGGAGAAATGTTACAATTACACAGATCACAAGAGCTTGAAGTATTTGGGCACACAGAAGGAATTGAATTTGAGGCAGAGGAGATGGTTAGAACTGATTAAAGACTACGATTGCTTAATAGACTATCAGCCAGGGAAAACAAATGTGGTGGCTGACGCCTTAAGTCGCAAGACTATGGCAAGTCTCAGAGCTTCTCCTTTGTCCATGGTATATGAATTAAAAGTACAACATGCCAGTTTAGAAATTGATGATAAGGGACAGACAGTAGTTCCATGGCATGTACAGCCAGTGTTGATTGATCATATCAGAATGGCTGGTCAGAGTGATGATAAATATCAGAAGCTATTGAAAGAAGTACAGCAGGGCAAGAAACATGAATTCTCTGTGAGAGATGATGGTTTATTGCTATATCAGGGCAGAATTTGCGTTCCTAATGATGTTGAATTGAGATAGATCATTATGAAGGAAGCACATAAGTCTCCTTTTACTATGCACCCTGGTGGAACTAAAATGTACAGAGGGCTGAAAGAGCATTACTGGTGGATGGGTATGAAGAGGGATATAGCTGAATTTGTTTCCAAATGCCTAACTTGTCAGCAAGTAAAGGCAGAACATCAAGTTCCAGCTGGTTTATTACATCCATTGCCAGTACCAGAGTGAAAATCGGAACGGATAACTATGGATTTTGTTACGGGACTTCCGAGGACACAGAGTAGTCATGATGCAGTATGGGTTATAGTTGACAGACTGACCAAGTCTACTCACTTTTTGCTAGTTCGGATGGACTATAGCCTGGAAAGATTGGCCAGATTATACATATATGAGATTGTAAAACTGCATGGAGTGCCAATATCGATTGTATCTGACAGAGATCCTAGGTTCACTTCTAGATTCTGGGGTAGTCTTCAGAGAGCCCTAGGAACTAGATTGAACTGTAGCACAGCATTCCACCCACAGACAAGATGGCCAGTCTGAAAGAGTAATTTAGATATTGGAGGATATGCTAAGGGCTTGTGTGATTGAGTTTGAAGGTAGTTGGGATGCACACTTTCCTTTGATTGAGTTTGCTTATAACAACAGCTACCAATCAAGCATTGGGATGCCTCCATATGAAGTTTTGTATGGCAGAAAGTGCAGAACTCCCTTATGTTGGGATGAAGTAGGTGAAAGAAAGATGATTGGGCAAGAAATTGTTCAGCAGACAGAGGAAAAGATCAGATTGATCAGAGATAGACTCAAGGCTGCATCAAACCGTCAGATGTCCTATGTTGATCAGAAGAGAAGAGACATTGAATATGCAGTGGGTGATAAAGTATTCCTCAAAGTTTCTCCTTGGAAGAGGATTATGAGATTTGGCAGAAAGGGGAAACTGAGTTCTCGCTTTATCGGACCATATGAGGTTCTGGAAAGAGTGGGTCCTTTGGCATATCAGTTGGCATTACCTCCAGAGCTAGAAAGGATACACAGTGTCTTTCATGTGTCCATGTTAAGGAGGTACAGATCTGACCCATCTCATGTACTATCAGTTGAAGAGATTGAGGTAAATCCAGACCTCTCATATGAAGAAGAACCCATAGAAATTCTGGCTTATGACGTGAAGCAGCTGAGGAATAAACAGATACACCTGGTTAAAGTGCTGTGGAACCATCATTCAGGCTAGGAAGCTACTTAAGAATGTGAAGAGGACATGAGGAGACAGCACCCATAGCTATTCAGAGACTAATGCCAGGTAAAATTTCGAGACGAAATTTATTTTAAGGGGGGGAGAATTGTAACACCCCTATGTTCGGAAGTGCGAGTGCGTTTCTCGTGACCGTGATTGTCCTGGACAGCTAGGATGCCTAGAACTACACTTAGATATGGATGAGGAGACATAAAATAACGAAATACAAGAAAAAAAAAGGAAAAATAATAGCAATGAAATGTAACCAGGTTAAACGAGCTGAGAACCCTAGCGATGGGTGACCGCACTGGGAAGTCGCGGCGTGGACTGTTGACTAGCCCTAGACCGCGGAGAACCCTGGAAAATATTTTTTAGAACTTAAATAAATGTCTATTGAAGTGTAAATACCATTAGAAATATCAAAGAAAAAATAATTAATTAGTACAAAGGAAAGTGAGAAATCGAGAAAACAACAAAACATAGTGTTACCGAAAAATCAGGAATGCAACCCGAACAGGGGCATTGTGGTCATTTGACACCCCGAGTTGTCTTTTGACCTAAATGTCCATTAAAAATAAATGATATTACACTTGAAAAATGTCATGAAAAATTAAATTAGTGGTACCTAATGTAAATAGCAAAAATGGGGAGCTAAATGTGGGAAAATGAAACTTTTGAATAAATAAACAATTAAACATAACTTAGTACTCCACTCACTCACCAAAGTGGACCACTTAATCTTCATCTTGGGCAGAATATTCATCATCTTCTTCAACCTTAGAACCATCCGAAAGTGGTCTTGAGAGAAACTCCATTGCCGCATGGTTTTGGAGCTCTATGCAAGTGTGATCCAAGCTTCTTTCTCTCCACTTCCCTTCATTAAAAGTTGTCCATACACCTTGGACAATAGATAGGCAACAAGAAGACCAAGTTTTGGAGAGGTTTTGAAGAGTTTCCAAAGTGGTAAGTTTGTGTTTTTGATTATTGCTTCATTAAAGTTGGTGAGGATGTTATGGGTACTTGAATTATGGAGAGATTTTTGGAGATTGATGTATTAAGGGAGATGTGTATTTTTGGCAGCCATGGACACTCCTTAAGGGCAGTTTATTCTTGCTTGTAAATGGTAGATTAAAGGGTTGATTAAGTATTTATATGTGTAGAAATAAATCCGGTGATGTATACTAAGTATATGTGAATGTATACTTGAATTTGGAAGCTTGGAACTTTATTCAAAGTGAGGTACAAATTGGCAGCTTGAATTGTGAACCAAAAAAATGTTATTTCATGGTTTGGTTTATGGAATTGTATGGTTGAATTATGGTACTTGTTGTGGCAGCTTGTACATGTATGTAAGAGTTTGAGTTTGGACATGTAAATGAGCCATATTATGTAGTTAAATTGTGTGTAAAGTGGACTTGGTAAATTATGTACTATAAGGTGCATATTAAGTGTGGTTATAAGCTGCCAAAGTGACCAAAAATGTATTGTGAAATGTGTTTAGGTTATGGTACAAAACAGAAATGGCATCAATGTGTAACTTGTTAATGTTAAATGTGTCCTTTGATTGAGTGATGGACAATGTGCAATAGGGCAGTGTGTAAATTAGCCTAGAACCTTAAGTGTGTGGCTCCAATTGGTATGAGACCAACTGAGGTAAAACTAGGCACAAAAAGTGCCAACTTTCATGAAGGAAGCTTACCAAAATTCTGCTTGTAAGATAACTTGAAAAATGACCATATCCGAATTAGTGCAATTGAGGCCTGAAAATTGACCATTTGGGCAGTAATTAGTGTTTTGGCCATAACTCACACAAAACAGGTCCAATTGGCCTGAAATTTTTACCATGTATAGTTGAGACATATATCTACAAGTCTTATGAAGACAACAAAGCCTGGAAATGAGCATAAGCAAGTCAAATAACTTGCACATGTTCGGGTCCAAAAACTAGCCGAACCAAAATTGACCTAAAATGACCTAAAGTGACCAATTTTGATGCATTTTGACCAACAATAGTAAAATGATCATAACTTGGTCTAGTAAACTCAGAATGACCTGAAATTTCGCCCCGCATGCAATGAGATATAGATCTACAAGTTTGTAGTTTTGACCAAAACTCGAAAACAGAGGGAATTAGGTCGTCCGACTATGTCAAATTAGTATACCGGGATCTGACAAATTGTAATAAAACGCAATATACATGGAAATGAAATTGGTAACATATACTAATACCAAAAGGCTACAAATGTGACATATTGGCTGTAACACCCCCGTTGTATAGCCTGGTATATTTTACTATTCCGGTGACCGTTGTCAGTCCGGACAATTAATGGGATTAGGGCCACACTTAAGACAATTTGAAAAGCCATAAACACAAATAATTAGTAATTTTTAATTAGTTAACTATAAATAAGAAAAACAAAACATAAGAGGTTAAACGAGCCGAGAGTCACAGCGATAAGTGACCTCCTCGGGAACGACTGCGAAGTCATTTTAAACTAAAATTTCGAACCGTAAAAAAGTGACGCTGCGGTCCTTAGGACCCTTATGAACACAGTGGCAAAGAGAAAATCACGAAAAAGAACTGTTAAGCCAGTCAAATAATTAGGTCAGGGAGCCGAAAGAAATATTGGATTATTTGCAAACCGGGATGAACCGGCGAGGGGCAATTTGGTCAATTGACCCCGAGAGCTGACTCTTGACCTAACTGTCCAATAAAATCGGAGAAAATAAAATTTCGGAATCGAGAATTAAATTAAAGAACTAATAGAAAAAAATAAATAGAAAAAAAAAGAGAGAAATAAGATGGAAAAGTCAAAGTGATGACATCATGCATGATGTCATAAAGGCTTAATTGATTTTTTTTATTAATTTGGGAATTTTGGTCTTCAAAAAGGGATAAAGTTGAAGAAAAGAAAACAAAAAAAAAATAGAAAAAAACACTCTTCTTCTCCATTGTTGCCGCCTCATCTTCCTCTCATCTCCCATGAGAATTTCTTCATTTAAGCTTACATTAAGCTTAATTTCCTTCACCCAATCAACATAACTCCCCTAAAAACCTCACTAGACTTTGAAATCTCAACTTGAGAAGAGGATTTCAAGAAGAAAGAGGAGTTAAAGATAGTGATTTGAAGCTTTAAGTGAGGTTAGCATATCAAACTCCTTATTTTTCCATTTATATGCATAATTAGTGGTTGAAATGAGCTTAGAACTTGATTTAAATGAAATAAAAATGGGGGAAGAACCAAACTGAATTTTTTGGGCAGCTTGAGAGGAGTATGATTTGCATGAATATGATACATTTGAATGAGTTTAGAAACCTTCCTTAGTTGAATGATTAGTATTAAAACCATTAAGTGTGATTAATTGCAACAAAGTAGTGAAATTGATGAGTTAGGGTTTTGAATGCTAGGGTTTGTGAACCAAATTTTGGAAAATGCATAAATGGCATGTTGGACCTATTGTGAAGTGAAATAATGGTCAATTATGACCAAATAACTTGTGTGGGAATGATAGGAAACTAAGTTAAATTCGGAGGTAAATGGTCATGCTGCTGGCAGCATGACCAAACCTACTTTGAAGGATCAAAACTCAAATCTTACAAGTCCAATTGATATGCCACCAACTGGGGATGAAAATAGACACAAAATAGCACAATTTTCATTAAGGAACCATGGCCAAAAACAGACCAAAACTTGGTGAAACAATTGACCAAAGTGAAATGAGAGCAGGCTGCCACTGCACCAAACTGACCAAATGAACAGTAACTGTTCATTTGGTCATAACTCGAGTTAGACAGGTCAAATTGACCTGAAATTTGGCCAGGGGTTAGAGGAGATATAGATCTAAAACTTTCATGAAGAACATCACCCCAAATTATGTCATTAACCCATTCAAATTATTGAGCAAAGTTGAGTTACTAAACCTGCAACTCTGCAGATTTTTAGTTGAGCAGTGAGGTTTGGATGACTATAACTCTCTCTAGGAAACTCGGATTTAGGTGATTCTTGAACCGATGGAAACTTAAGACATAGTAGAACATTTCATATACAGAAAGTTAGACCAAATTATGAACTTAACTTGATCAAATTACTGACCAAAGTTGGATCAAAATCTGCCAGAACCCAAAATACCAGTATGAACAGTGCACGTAAACAGTAAACTTATTTTGGCCATAACTTGAGCTACAAAACTCCGATTGAGGTGATCCAAAAATGAGAATACACTTAAGATAATAAGAAACATTTTCTATGAAGGAAGTTTTATCAAATTCCAATAGTAGATCGACCAATGGAATAGTGCAACTTCGAAGCACCAAAACCGAAAATTGGCAATTTTGCCAAAATGACCTACGCTTTGAAAAAAATGACCAAAACCTCCAAGTTTGGTGACCAAAATGTGGTATGTGGGTGAAGTTGGAGTTCCCATACCTATTAAGCCTTAGAAAGTCAACTATTTGACTTAAATAGTGCAGTGAATAGTAACCCGAAACACAAAATTTTGAGAACGTCAAATTTAACACGTTAGAACTAGGTAAATGCGAAGTTAAATTTTATTTTGGGATTTATGTTAAGTTCTAGTACTGAAACATTATAAAATTTTGTGTTTCAGTTGAAAAGAATATCGGGAAGGAACCCGAGGAAACGAGTCGAGGCTAAGGGACGACTCGCTTGAGGTTTGTGCACAATAAACCCTATTTAAGCATTTTATTCTTGAAAAATTGATTTAGTACGCAATATGAATTTAAGAACTTTGTGTTGCCATCTTGTGATTAAATTGTAACTTTGGAAATTGATTTGATCTTTGTATGCAATATTTGAATAAAGTGTTTGAAATGGATTTTTGATTCACACTTAGCATGACAGTTACTTATTAATCCTCCTCCATTTATGGGGTTAGATCGTTTATTTTCCTCCCTCTCTGGCTTGCCAGTTGAGGTTGTAGATCGGATGAGTACTCATTAGCTAGCTAGCCACCTCCCTCATTGATTTCGATTAATGGGGTTGTAGATTGCTTTGTCGTGGTGTACAACACGGCATTGATCGGAAATTTTGTGTCATGACTTAAGTTGTGTATGACTTTGGCAACACTGTGTTATGAAATTGTTTGACTAAACTGTGTTTAATAGATTATTTGACAAAATGGTGTTATTATGAACTTTGATACTTGTGAAATATGATTGAGAATTGTTTAAAGTATGTTTGGCAATGAATGATTTATTTACAGCATTTTAATTTTTTTTATTATGCACCACTGAGTATTTTATACTTAGCGATAGCTTATTTTGCTGTCGCAGCAAGGAGGAGGCAGCAGAGTGAGCTGCTACTAACTGGAAAAGTACACCAGTCTGTTGTACGGGTATTATTTTATACCCTTGTAGATAATTTTGATGTAAATATAGGAATGTTGTATGTATCAATGAAAGTTGAGCAGTTGTAAATAAATTGTAATAATATTATTTTGGGTTTGCTTCTGTAAATTTAATATTTGTACATATGAATTTTCTGCTTTATGCCTGGTTAATGAAGTATTAAAAATTTTGTGATGACCAAATTTGATTAAATTGTGGAAATTGCTTTGAAGTGATTTGAATTGGGTTGATTTGAGTTTTATTGGAGATTGGGAGTTGTGGAAAACTTTTGGAAGTGCTTTTTACAGGTCTTTGAAGAACTGGTTTCTCAAAATACAGAGGAAACTCTGTCAAAATTTTTATAAAATTTGCGGCAAAAATTAAATGGACAAAAATTATTACTAGTCCTTAAGCTTTGAATAAATGTTTTTTTTTTCTCACTAAAATGCTCACCACTTCCAAAATGTAAGAAAATTATTTTAAAATCCCTTGTAGGGTACTTAATGGGTTATCGGTAGGTGAAGTTCGGTAGTTCATTAAGTATTCTACGGGATCATGTTATGCCTTACAGAGGGGTAAGGTGTGACATTGGCAATATTAAAACCTAATTCACCTAGAGTGCATCGAGGGTCAACATTTTAAGTTGACAAAGGAAATAATGGAATTCAATAAACTAAGTGTTAAGCATTATCGTTAGAGACAGTTTAAATGAGTATTGAAACACTTCAAATTGTGTTTCTCAGTTAGCAAAGACTCAGGGAAGGGGAAGGAAACACTGAGTCAGAGCCAATAGACAATTATCAGAGGTTTGTGCACAACAGTTATTTTTTTTGAATTTTTCAATTGAAATAAATTATGACTATTTATATATTATTTTTTTAAATTGTGGAAATGTGTTTGAATGGATACTTATTGCTTGAAAAGCATTGTAAATTGTTTGAAACTGTGAAAAATTGTTTGAATGATATTAATGGATACTTATTGATTGAAAAGCATTGTAAATGGTTTGAAACCACAGCTATCATGTATATTGATTGAATTCCTCGCTAGCTTGTCTAGTGGGACGAATTGAATTCCCTCTTTGGCTGAAGTGTTGAGGTGTGCGCCTATTGAGGATGAATCGAATGAGTACTCATATTTTTGCTAGCTAGCTATGTTATTCCTCATTAGCCATCGGCTTTTGGGATGAATTAAATTCCTCACTAGCCATTGGCTTTTGGGACGAATTGAATTCCTCACTAGCCATCGACTTTTGGGACGAATTGAACTTTGGAACATGATTAAGCTGTGTGTGATTTATTGATATGTATTGTGAGATTATGAAATGGAGTTTAAATTCTTATTGACATTCATTGTCTTTTGAATTTAACCATGTTTTGATTTATTGAGATTCATTGTGATATTGTGAAATGGAGTTTAAATTATTTATGACATTCAGTGTCTTTGAATTTAACTATGGTTTTAAGTATCCATTATTTATATGACTCATTATTTATGATTTAAAGTTGTATTTGGTTAATGTTGTGCACCACTGAGACATTGTCTCAGCGATAGCTTTATTCTTTGTCGCAGTAGACAGATCGATCAGGCGTGAGACTAGGCTGCTAGGGGAACACTGAGAGATCGTCGGGTATATTGAGTATACCGTATTCTGCATTTTGTATTGTAATATATATTCACTATATGTATATAGTGTTCTTGGTTTTGAGCAGTTGTAAATTAAAATTGTACATTGAAGTTGTAAAATAAATTGTGAATTATTTTGGCTTGTAAAATTTGTGTTATATTTCTTTTATCTCAGCCTTTGGAAATATTGAAAAACTACTGTGGATTTGAGTTGAGAGACATATTGAGTTGATTAAATGATGGAGTTTGAGATTGAGAAATATATTTGAAGTGCTTTTTACTGGTTTTTGAAGAACTGTTTTATTCAAAATACAGAGGGCACTCCGCCAAAATTTTTACGGAAATTTCTAATAATTCAAATGTGTTAGCTGTTTCCCTTCAGTTCAAAAGATTTTTTAACACCTTTAAATAGTGCTCACCACTGTAAAAAAGAAGTAAGAAAAGTTTTAAAATCCCTTATAGTGTATTTAATGGGTTATCAGTAGATGAAGTTGGTAATTCATTAGGTATACTACGGGATCATGTTATGCCTTGCAGAGGGGTAGGGTGTGACACCCATTTCTTTCCATGTTTCTTAATAATGGCCTTAAACTATAATGCGAAAAAATAAATAAATAAAATAAAATCAATTTGCAAATGCAAATATTAATTAAAGTACTACTACTAAGCAAACAACCATTTTTCTTACATTGACAATTTTCCACACCACCTTTTTTTCCTCCTCTGACACTGCTAACCAATTTGTATAAACCAAAGGTAATAGTTAAGCATTGCATGACAACTTCTCTAAATAAGAGCTTATTTCAAGCTTCGTAGAAAAACTAATGGGTTGATTAAGTTGATTCAAAGAAATGGGAATGCAATCTTCATCACTGATACACTTGTATTATATAGGTATTTTGAGGCACTTTTGTATTACATTTCATATCATTTAGGTAGTTAATTGCATGAATTTCACTTAGGTTCATTAATTTTGTTAGTTTTGATAGTCTCTACGTAATTTCGTGTTTTTTTGTATCTTTTTAAATGATTTAATAAAGATCCAAGGCATAGAAGTCAACTAAATAGGTTTAGAAGTCAAAAAAGTCAAGAAGGCATGCTGCCCAACAGTAAACCAGAAGTATGACCCTTATAACCTCTTGGCCAAGAGAACCTCAATAATCTTGGAAGAACAACAGTACATGGGCCATGTTGTTTGCCCCGTGTAACATCCAAGACCCCATGTAACTTGTTATCTTTCATAAAAAAATAAAGCATAAAGTTGTTCAGAGATGTACATGGGTCAGGGCCATATAGTGCCACACGGGCCATGTACCTTACACTAGACAGAACTTCTACTTTCACCTGAATTCTATTGCACTCATTTCGAATAGACTTCTAAGGCTTTTGAGACTCTAAAACATGATTCTTAAGCACCTGATATAAATACTAGAAGACCGAAATATATAGAGGAGTTTGCTTTACTTTCAAACCCTAGTCTTTTAAGCAATTTGGAGAGAATTTGCATCAAAGCTCAAGGAGAAAAACTCTCAGCTGAAGTTTCAAAAGTTTAAGGTTGCAGATCTTTGTTCTGGGTTCTTTTGTTTTATTTCTTCAGATTGTTTTACATTCTTTTATTTTAATTTTATTATGTTTGCTAAACTCACAATGAGTGAGTAGTTTGTTTACTTCTAGGGTCAGGAGAGTAGCACTTTTTATTTTTATTATGGATCTATGCTAAAGTTATTTAATGAATTTGATTTTTGTTTTTTGATTTAATATTCTATGTTCTTATTGCATGCTATTTGTTGGTATCCACTTAGTTATGATATAAGATACTAATTGAGGAACTAAAAGGTGAATATTAGTATTGGAAATTAGGATTTTGAACTTAGGAAGTCTGACCTAGAGATAAGCTAAAATCCTTTATGGAGTTCCATAATTAATGAAAGAGCTTAAAAGGTTTTAATTAAGATTGATAGCCATGAAAGTAAGATTCAGGTTAATTAAAATACACCGTAGGTATCTTGAGAGAGGACTTAAGATATCTTATGATTAATTTTCATCAAAGTAATAATTCTTAATTTATTGAATAGGTAAGGTTAAATCCATAATATGGTTGAAGTGTAAAATCTTAATTCTAGAATTACTTTAGTGAATTGTTTTCTAAATTTAAGTTTACTGCTTTATCTTCCTTTATTCGCAACATCCTTAGTTAGTTTAAATTAAAACTCTCATCATATTCAGTAGTCTAAATAGTCAAAGTTACTGTCTAGCTTAGTACTTACAAATTCCTCCTGAGAAAGATACTCTACTCATTACCATATTACTTGTTTACGATCCATGCACTTACCACCAACCAATCACAAAGGCTCTTAATACTAATACAATTTGCTAATTTACATTACAATATGAGAAATAAATAACATACATAAATACATGATATGCTTAATGTGAGCCTTATCTACATGTATTGCTGAGGAGGTGACAACCTTGAACGCTCTGCAGATCAAAACTCCAAAATCTCTGTTTAATATTCGCTGGGCTTTAACTTCAGTACCTGCGCGAGGAAACAATTCCATCGCGCTAAGCATTGCTGCTTAGTGGTGCAATAATATAACAAGGAAATAATATACAAATAAAGATTAAAAATAAAACATAATTTAAATAATTAAGATTTATTTATACTTCACATGCGATTTCTAAAATTTAATATGTTTTATCCTAATTTAGTCTTTTTTGGAAGTGTTTATTTAACCAATGTACAGTAATAATGTACATAGAAAAATGATCTAAAAATAATAAATTTATGCTTATATTATCATATGAGTCACATTTTCAATATTTATGTATGTTATAATTTTCTTTGCTAATCTTTTAGCATTTTCTCAATACTTTCTAGGTTGTCTCAGATTATTTCATAATAAGTAAATTTTGATATCGGTCCAGTTCATTTCGATTCTTTCTAATAAATAACTATTCTAATTTTTTTTTTAGGTCATCTTACTCATTTATTTAATTTCTAATATTTTTAATTACTAATATTCTTAACTTATTTCAATAAATTTCACTGCCTAAGTAACCTATGACAGGCTGACTAAATTGGATAACGGGTCGTTGGCACTGGACACCGCGGTACCTTGGGCCGTCATACCATGGGACACAGAACGTCAACCAAGTATGCAGTCAGTATGGCTAAAAAGCCATGATAACACATAATTGGGCATTAAGCCATGAGTGCGGGCATAAAGCCATGAATGCAGGCATAAAGCCATGAATATAGGCATAAAGCCATGAATATAGGCATAAAGCCTTTCGCAGTACTGCTAAAATAATACCTTATTGGCATGCCATTCTATCCGATCTGACACACATGTCTAGGCAATACAATGGCACATAATATCATTAAATATTAATATATTGTGTTTTATGACTTCATTATTTCATGACAAATTCCATAATTTATACATTCATCATAATATTCATACATTCCTTACATCATTCATATTGATCACAATTCACATTCATTTGATCTACCATTCAAATTCAAAACATATTTCCTTTCTCTCTTGATGGGAACCTAAATCCCAAATGACACTTTTATCACATTTATTCATTCAATAATCTATTCATGTAAGGTACATTTCATACTTCAAGTTGTATTGCTAATAGATTATGAACTCCATTGGTGTTGGGAGTATAAGTCTCAATTACAAAATTTTTGGTATTCATTAAGTCATTCAAATTCACCAATTACAATATATATTTATACATTACTCATAATGACTTCTTTAATTTCTTTTATTATTTCTTATGTCTTTAAGGTTACTATTCACACATTACTATTCACTCAAATTATTCCAATTGCACTAAGATCCCACATTTTTTGTTCTAAATTTGTTGGCATTGATTGCCAATTGCAATTCAAAGCCTTCTAAAAGTATTTCCAAATTTTCAGTTTTTATATCCTATGTTTACTATTTCATTGGTCTATGCTAAAGTGAGAATTTGGCTAATCTTTCTTCATGAAAGTTGTTCCTTTATCTATCTAGTTTAATTTATTTTTTTGAATCACTCCATTTGGAGTTTTGTAGCTCAAGTTATGATCAAATAATCATAACTGGTTCATTTCCTAGTTCTGGTTCCTTAGCTAGGCAGATTTTGTAGTTACATTTTACAAATTTTATTGACCAAGTTGCAGTAACATTTAGGTCTAGTACTCCTCATAGAATTTGTTTCCCTATGTCTTATGGTCACTCAAAATTTTGAATCACAATTTTTCAAGTTTTTTAGAATTTATTATACTAATTTAATTGGCCTAGACTCCAGTCCCTTGTGTCTTCAAGGTCCAGATTTAGGTCAGTGACTACGAGTGGATTTTTAGGGTTCTTACATCCATAATTTGAGGAAGGTTTCTAAAATAAAGTTAGATCCCTCTATCTTAGGATTCCGAAAACGTATGGCTCATCCTAAATGGAGTTTTCTAGTGGAAGATATGCTATAAATACTAATCCGGGGTCAGATGAAATTGGGTAAATTTCCAGGTTTGGATGTACTAAGTTCTTTTAAGCATTTGACCTAATTCCTTTGGGTTCTGGGTTTTGGTCAAAATACAAATATTGTAGACCTATGTCTTATAAAAATTTTTCCATTGGTTTCATTGCATTTAAATTTTTATAGACCAAGTTATGGCTATTTTTCCAAAACTGGTCGGGTAGTCTATGTCTAGAAAATTCTGGGCAGAATGGTTCAGGTCAGTTTGCTGTCCTAATTTGAGTCAACAATTTCATTAGGTTAGCAGCATTTCTGGGCTTGGTGTTCTCAATGAAAATTGTAGTACTATGTCTAAGCTTTCAAATGTATAAAATTCAGGTCATTTGGACCTGTCTAAAAAGAGTTATGGTCAAATGAACATGTGTTGTTCATTTGGTCATTTTTCTGGGTTCAGTGTTTGGATATCCGGATTGGACTAGCAAATTGGTCAACTTATGGACAGAATTTGGGCAGGGTTTCTTCATGAAAAATGGGACATTTTGAGTCTAGTTTCATCTCCAATTAGCCTCATACCAATTGGAGTCACACAACTTTAGTTATAGGTCAAAAAATACCCTGGACTCATAGGTCCAAATTTCCTGCATAAGAGAAGCACTCCCAATTTTCAATTCCACCCAACTTTCAAACTTCAATTCACATTTATAGCACTTATAATAGTCAATAATCAACCTCAATATCATCAAATTCAAGTCACAACACAAAATTCCATATTTGAGTAAACCCTAAATCAACTTGCATAAATTTTAAATTCCAAGAGAATTTCTAGCACTAACCTTATTCTTCTAGCTCCAAGCAACCTTCAATCAACCCAACACTTGATTCACCTCTTTGGGGCTCCCAACTAGATTTTCCTTTCACTTTTCTTCCCACTTTCCTTGGGTCTTATGGCTGGCTATGGAGGTTTATCAAGGCTGCTAACTATTTTTGTGAAGAAAGGTAATGATTTGGAAGCTTGAAATGGTGTTTTAATGATAGGAAAATGAAAGAATTTGAGAGGAAATGGAGAAAGAGAGGGTTGGATGGGAAAATGCTGGAGAAGAAGATGGATTTTTCATTTTTTTTTTTACTCATTGATCTCCTTTTTGTTTGTTTATTAAATGGTTGTCTCATGGTGATTGGTGGAGAGCTTTTTAATGATGTCATCCTATGTTATAAATCTAATTTAATTCCATTTTCTTTTTCTTTTCTTTTCTACTCAATTTCAATTTAATTTTTAGCAATATTTATTCACATTTTGTGTCATAATAATTATTTACTTAACTGGACAAGTCAGCCAAAAATCACCTCTGAAGGCGAAATGACCGAAATGCCCTCCGTGTGGCTTAACAGACTAAAATTGTCTGTACCAATTGAAAAAATTTTCTAAGCCTTTTCTTGGCATTTGAATGCCATAGAAACCTTAATGACTCTTCTCTGGAGTCCCAAAAATTATTTTATGAATTTTCTCCCTGGTCTAGGGCTCCTAGTTGCGAGAACCGCAACTTTCCACTGGGTTACCCATTGCTAGGGCACCGGCTCATTTAACTTGGTTGTATTTTATTTTTAAAATTTTTCCTAAATTTTTCTTATCAATATTTGAGTTATTTATGACTCCTCACTCTAGTCTAATTATTTTTCCAGACGTTCTAGCTGTCCGGACCGACACCGGTCACCGGAATAGTAGAATGTGCGGAATTGCTACAGTGAGGGTGTTACAATAATATTCTTCATTATAAGTGTAACATTCTCACTTTAGGTAGTTCTGTACATCCGATTGTTCTGGTTACTAACGTCTGTTCGAACAGCCAGGATGTTTGGAACCATACTTAAACTAGAGTGAGGAGCCCCAAACTAACTAAATAAAGACCAAATAAAGTTGAAGTAAAATAAAAGAAGTGAAGTACAAATGGGTTAAATGAGCACAAGACCACAGCGATGAGTAACCCTATTGGAAAGCGACTGTGAATTCAGTTGCCATCCCAAATTCATGAGGAACCCTGCGAGACATTTATTTAGGACTTAATTGAGGGATTAATGGAAATGAATATGTCAAGGAAATGAAGGGAAACCAATGCCAATCGGTAAAGACGGATTATAACCCGATGAACCCGATAAAGGACATTTTGGTCATTTCACTTGAAAAGCTGAGTTTTGAGTAAAATGTTACATGAACTAAATGAAATTAAAGTTTTGAAATGGACTTTAATAAAGTGGATAAGAGTATATATATATGAATGCAAATAATAGATGAAAGATTAAGAAAAGTAATTACAAATTTAAATAAAATTAAATGGAAAATTTCCCTAATAAGACAAACCAATTATTTAACATTAAAAATAACCTAAATATCTTAAAAATTAGAAAACCATTCAGATTTCTTCCTCCTCCTTCAAGCTGTCGTCCCACTCTCTCTCTTTTCTATCAAAATTTCTCCATTGAAGCTGAAGGAGCGAAAGCATGTAAATTGTTAGATTAGAGCATTGAATTTCAAAATTTTCTTCTAGGGTTACATGCATCATACCACATCTTTTATCTGCCTAATTAATTTCAATGCTCAATTGCATATTACAATACTTTTAATATGTATTAGGATCTATGTTTGCCATTCAAGATTGTGAATTAATAAATTAATTCATTTAAACCCCAGTTTAAAAGAGAAGTTAAAGCACTAACCTCTTTGATGCAATATGGATGTGCTTGGCACCTTTAGGAAGCACTTAGGACCCCAAATGTTGCCCTTCTAGCTTGTCCACATCAAGATCACCAATGGACAGCCCCCATTCTTGCTTCTCAAGCCTTGCCAACCAATTATAAATTGGGTTCTTACTTTTAGAGAGGTTGTATGTGTGTATAGGACACCAGAAATAATTTCTAGCAATTTTAATTCAAAGAAAACAATTGACTTCTTTTTGGATTGATGAGAAAAGAAGAAGAGAGGAGAAGGAGAAAGAGGTGCCACCACACATAAGAGAGAAAGGAGTGTTTGCTGATTTTTCTTATAACATCTCTTTATATAATTAGGTCATTAAGTAACTTAAATCCTATGCCACATGTCACTACCTCATTGCATCTTATTTTTAATTGACTCAATCACATTAAACCAAGTATCAAAGTTAGACTTAATGTTGACTTTGATCATCTTACAGTATAGGAAGACAAATAACAAACTTATATGATGCCATGTGTCACCATCCCATGGTGCCACATGTTAGATGGTGACACATATCACCATGTGAAATGACCAAATTACCCTTATGTTGTAATTTCGAGTTCTCAACTCAAAATCATTATTTCTTCTCTTCTAATCAATTTATATCAAATATAAGTTAATTAATTAATCTCCATTAATTAATTTCTCATAATTAAATTCATATTTAAACACTTTAAATATAAATTTAACTTATACTATACATCCAATAACCTAGATTTGGTTTCAAGTCATGCTAGGGACTTTCCAATCTTATTGCAAACCAAACCTATTTAATTAATCAATTAAACTCTTTAATTAATCAATTAAATCACATTTAACTTGGAGATTAACTTATGTATACGTGTGACTCACTAGGCTCATCACTAATTGGCAATGAGATATGATATTAACTCTTAATATCATCAGAACTCTTTCCTAGAATAAATGATTTCTCTAAATCATTTTAGGAACCTCATAGACCATGGTTAACACCTAGCATAGCATGCCATGGCCACCCAATCAGTAATAAGGAATACCTTAAATGAACCTATAATTATATGCTACCATGCACTAGAATCTTTCAGTTATAAAATTCCAATTCGAGCTGGAGTCATGGTTTATGTCAAACCCCATTTGCTATGAATATTATGTTCTCTTTTAATTCTAGTTTTTTATTAATTAGATTTTCTTGTCAAAAATTCTTTTTTGACTAAATCTGTCTGTTATGGCCAGGAACTTAAAACATCAAGAACAATTAATGAACATAGGACTTTATCCCTATTTACTTAGGGTAACAGTTTCCATCTTGATCAACACCTACCTCCATATATAACTAGTAGGAGCCAACACATGCCCATATACCCATACACAGTACAAGTATGAAAGCAGTATCAAACTCAAACCACCTATATACAAGATAACTGTGTTATCTCAGGTCTAAAGATTATATGCACTGATATGATATATGATAATGCATTGACAAGAGTAAACTCTATGTGCTTGTCATACGCGTCACTGGTTCGGTCTACTTATCATGTATAAGTGCTTATCATGTTTGTTATATGGCATGAGACTCACCACTCCATCTTATTTATATCTCATATAAATACCTTGGGAACAAACATGATTACAATCTTTCTGGATAATTCATGTCCTTATTGTGAAGTATCCTCGATTGTGAACCAATTTATGATACTTTGTGCTAGAAATATTGTCACTCATTTTCTTAACAACTTAAGAATAGAATTTCTAACAAAATATCAATGGATCTTTTCTATTACACATAAATATATTATGTAAATGGAAAAGTGAAATTGCATTTTATTAATAAAATATGTACTAGATATATGTAACAACCTTATTTGCATAGCCTGGTATATTTCACTATTTCGGTAACCGGTGTCGGTCCAGACAACTAAGAGGATTAGAACCATACTTAAGATAACTAGATAAGCCCTGAATACAAATAATTAGTAATTGCTAATTAGTTAAGTATAAATAAGAAAAACAGAACATGAGAAGTTAAATGAGCCGAGAGTCACAGCGATGGGTGACCTTCTCGGGAAGGATTGCGAAGTCTATTTAAACTCAAATTTCAAATCGTAAAATGTGATGCTACGGTCCTTAGGACTATTATGAACACAGTAGAAATGAGAAAATCAAGAAAAAGAATTGTTAAGCCAGTCAAATAATTAGGTCAAAGATCCGGAAGAAATATTGAATTATTTTCAAACCGGGTCGAACCGACGAGGGGCAATTTGGTCAATTGACCCCGAGACCTGACTCCTGACCTAACCGTCAAATAAAATCGGAGAAAAGAAAATTTTGGAATCGGGAATTAAATTAAAGAACTAGGGAAAAATAAATAGAAAAAAAAAGAAGAAAAAGGAAAAGTAGAAATTGGTGACATCATGCATGACATCATGCATGATGTCATAAACACTAATTAAAAAAAGAACTAAATTTGGATAATTTTGGTCTTCCAAGCGGATAAAATTTGATAAAAAGAAAAAGAAAAGAAAGAAAAGAAAAAGAGTGTCTTCCTTAAGTTTGCCGTCCCATATCTCTCTCTCTCCCTCACCCTCACTTTCCTCCATTAAAGCTCATTTTGAGCTTGAAGAACTCCTTGATCTAGCCATAAATCCCATAGTCCCCTTAATTAAACCTTGTCTTTTAGTCTTGAAAAGAAGCTTGAGCAAGAAAGAAAGAAGAAAAGAAGAAGGGAATTGAAGATTGAAAATCAAAGGTTGAGGTTAGTGAGCAAACTTCCATTTCTTAGTTTAATTTCTATATTTTTGGTTCAAGTAGCTTAGATTTTAACTTAAAATTAAAAGAAAATAATTGTTGGAGGACTAGAGGAAAATTTAGCCAGTTAGGGTTTTGATGTGTGTATGCATGAATTTGATAGAATTCAAAGTATAGGCAAGCTTGCATGAGTATAGAAGTAATGCTAGTATTCTTGAAATTAGTTAAATATAAGAAACATGAGAATTAGGGTTTGGCACCTTGGGTTTGGAAGACAAAAATGTGAGAATGGTTAAATGGTGTGTTGGACTTGGTTTGAGGTGAGAAATGGTCATTTGTGACCAATTGAAGCATGTTAGAAGTGTTGGAACCAAATGCAAATTCGGATTGCTTAGGGCCATGTTGCAGGTAGCAGGACCAAGGTCCATTTCAGGGACCAAAACTGAAAATTTACAAGTCCAATTAGTGTGAGACCAATTGGGAATGAAAATACACACAAAATGGAACATTTTTCATTTAGGAATCATGCCCAAAAAGTGACTAAAACCTAGTGAACAAATTGACCAAATCCGGAATTGGCAATCTGACCTGTACCAAAAATGACCAAATGAACAAGTGTTTGTTCATTTGGCCATAACTTGGGCTAGGCAGGTCTAAGTGACCTGAACTTTTACCTGTGGAAAGTTGAGATATAGACCTAAAACTTTCATGAAGAATACAACTCAAATTATGCCCTTAACCAAGTCATTTAGTGATAAAAATTTGGTGACCTAAAACTGCCAGAACCAGAATTTGCCCAGAAATCTGGGTTAAGTCCAATCCGGCAACCATAATTCAAATGGCTATAACTTGAGCTACAAAACTCCAATTGGAATGATTCAAAAAGGAGAATAAAGTTAAGACAATAGGGAACATTTTCTATGAAGAGTAAAATGACCAATGGAATAGTGCAACATAAGACACCCAAAACTGAAAATTTGCAAATTTGCCTAAAAGACTTAGAATTTGAGTAAACAACCAAAACCAAAAAATTTAGTAACCAAAATGTGCTATGTGGGTGAAGTTGGAATTCCCATACCTATTAAGCCTTAGAAAGTCAATAAATTGACTTCAATAGTGTCGTGAATAGTAACCCCGAAACACAAATTTTAAAGAACGTCTAGTATAGCACATTAGAGCTAGGTAAAAATGAATTTAAATTTATTTTTGGATTTATACTGAGTTATGATACTGAAACACTATGAAACTGTGTGTTTCAGTGGAAAAGAATACCAGGAAGGAATTCGAGGTGTCGAGTCAAGGCCAAAAGGCAACTCATATAAGGTTTGTGCACAATATAGAATTTCTGTAAATTTTCTTCTACACATCGTTTTGAATGAATTGAAATATTGAATTGTGATATCATTGTCTTGAAATGTTTATTATGCTTTTAATTTAAATTGTTGAATGTTTAATTATATATATTTAAAATGGCATCAAATGTTTAGAAAATTATTAAGATAGTTTTGAAACCACAGTGTCATGACTATATATTTGAATACCTCACTAGCATGACTAGTGGGGGAAATCAGTTTCGAATTTTGATTACTTTTCTGGCTAAAGTGTTGAGGTGTGTGCCAGTAGAAGAAGAAAAAGAATGGGTTCCCATATATTTGAGCTAGCTAGCCTTGTGATGTGACTTCTCCTTAGCCTATGGCTATTGAGATTATATTTGTTTCGAATGGCATGATACAACTGTGTAATTTTATGAAATTAGTTTTGACACTTCGAAATGAAATTATTTGGATTAAAATCTCATAATTCATGTTTTGTATTTAATTCTCATGTTCAGTTCAATTTTTGAATAAATATGATTTAAATTCTGCATAAAGATTATTTTAGTATGTTGTGCACCACTGAGTCCTAGTACTCAGCGATGGCTATTATTGCTATCGCATATATAAAGACTAGAGGAGCAGCAGATTGAGCTGCTGAGGATTGAGGAGCTACCTGCTTTGAAGTTATCGGGTATATTTTATAACCTGATTGTAAAAATTTTTTTTGATGTATGTAATGTATGTAAATGTATGGACATGTAAAATAGGTTATGAGCAGTTGTATAAAGCTTATAATCTATTTTGGTTTGGATTTCTCTTAATGTAAATTTTTGTAATGATGTATATAAATTATTTTATCTTTAATGAAATATGAATGAAAGTATTTTTGTTTTAATCTGAATAGAATTGATTAATAGTATTTTGATGATTGTTGAATTTTGGAAATTGATAAGTGATGTTGAAATTGATTGGGATGGTTGTGAAATTGAAGAAGTTGTTGAGAAAAATTATTGGAAGTGTTTTTTACAGGTATTTGAAGAACTGTTTTCTTAAAATACAGATGGCACTCTGTCGAAATTTCTATAAAATTTACGAAAAAATAAATGGAACAAAAATTTTACTAGTTTTAAAAGTTTGAATAAATGATTTTAATATCTATTTAGAAATGCTCACCACTTATAAAAGTAAGAAAATTGTTTTAAAATCCCTTGTAGGGTACTTAATGAGTTATCGGTAGGTGAAGTTTGGTAGTTCATTAGGTATTCTATGGGATCATGTTATGCCTTACAGAGGGATAAGGTGTGACATGTTTTAGTGGTATCAGAGCAAATTTTTGAAGTATGTTTTAACTTGTGAATTTGTGTATTTTCTTTGATAAGTACAACTGCTCAATGTCCTTATTTGTTACATACAGTGCATTACATCATAAATATGAACTAACAGAGGGAAATCTCCTTGTGTTATTTGTTCAGGAGATACCCTAATTTCAGATTGATATGGAAGAAGGGGATCGCTCAGTTGAGAAATTTGTTGAAGCTGAGGCACAAGGGGAAGCCCCAGCTCTACAGAATGTCAATGGGTCAGTAGCACCAGCCCCACAAATGCCGTAGTTTCCTGTATAGTTCGCACAGTAGATGGCTGCGATGTTTCAACAAATGGCTGGGGGTATGCCTGCTCAAGCTCCACCCCAAACACCTGTGGTACAACCATTGCCTCCAGCCAGAAAGTATGATAAGTTATTAAAGTATGGGGCTATAGAGTTTAAGGGTACAGTGGACCCTTTAGAGGTAGAGCAATGGCTTGAAAGGATAGATAGAGTGTTTAAGAAGCTGCACTGCCCAGATGAGTTGAAGTTTGAATACTCTGTGTCGCTACTGTAAGGGGATGCGTATGATTGGTGGAAAACCATCCCCCACAGCTTAGCTGAACCACCAGTACTGACCTGGGATGACTTCATCAGAGAATTCAGACAAAAATACATCCCAGACGCATATATGGATCAAAAGTTACAATAATTTCTGAGTCTGAAACAAGGGAACAGATCAGTGGCAGAGTATGAGAGGGAGTTCTCCCGGTTAAGCCACTATGCTGGGAGTCTCCTTTCTATCAGTAAGGAAAGGTGCAAGAGATTTGAGACCAGTTTGAAGCCCAGTCTGAGAATGTAAGTAGTGGGATTCAGACACAGTAACTTCTTAGAGCTCATTTCTCAAGCACTTGAGTTGGAAAGAATTGAATTAGAAGTGACCCCAGCAAAAGAAAAATCAAAGAAAGCTGAGAAATCAGAGAAAGATAAGGGGGAAAAGTCAGTAGAGCCAAGTCCTAGTGGTACTTCTGGGAAGAGGAAGAAATTAAGTGGACCTAGCAGACGTCGAGGTGGAAGGTTGGAAGGGGCCGATTCTCTGGACAGAGATCCCCTAGGCCTAGTCAACAATCGAGTAGGGGTTCACAACCTCCCTGCCCCTGTGAGACTTGTGGCAAGATTCATAGCGGAGAATGCTATTGGGCAACAGAAGCCTGCTTTAACTGTGGAGGCAAAGGCCATCTTGCTAAAGATTGCACTAGTGCTCCTAGATTCGGTCCAGCTCCTACGACCACAGAAGGATCTATTCAGAGTCCTGCTCCTAAAGGTTCACAACTGGTTAGCAGAGGAAGAGGCAAAGGTAGAGGCAAAGGTAGAGGCACTGCTTCTAGCAGTCAAGGTACTATTGGTCAGTCAGCACAAGGAAGTGCTTCAGCTAGGGTTTATACAATGAGACAGCGAGAAAAGGCTGAGACTTCTGATGTTGTAGCTGGTATATTCTCTATCTCTGATCAAGAAGTATTTGTGTTGTTTGATTCGGGTTTAACCCACTCATATGTTAGTGCTAGCATAGTCAGTTCACTTGCTGTTCCATGTGTCAAAATGGATTTTGAAGTGCTAGTAACTAGTCCGTTAGGACAAGAGGTTCTGGTCAATAGAACATATTTTTCTATCAGATTTGATTGAAATGCCCTTCAGAGATTATGATATTATCTTGGGCATGGATTGGTTAGCTAGGCATCACAACATGATTGACTATAGACTGAAGACAGTCACTTTTGTCTCCCTCTGTACGGTGATGTGGTAATACATGGGGAGAGGCATTTACTGCCATTCAACATCATCTCGGCTGCACTAGCCAGAGGATGATCAGAAAGGGGTGTGAAGCATACTTGGCACATGTGATAGACACCCAAGTGGGGAGTCCAGCACTGAGGGACATTCCTACTGTATGTGACTTTCCAAATGTGTTTCCTGATGAATTGCTAGGATTACCTCCAGAAAGAGATGTGCAATTTGAGATTAATGTTATGCCTAGTGTGGATCCAATCTCCATAACACCATATAGAATGGCACCAGCAGAACTAAAAGAGTTAAAAGTGCAATTGCAAGAGCTACTTGACAAGGGCTTTATCCGCCCTACTATGTCACCTTGGGGAGCGCTAGTGTTGTTTGTTAAGAAGAAAGATGGCACTCTCCGCTTATGTATTGACTATCAGCAGTTGAATAAGGTGATAATAAAGAATAGATATCCTTTGCCCCGCATTGATGACTTGTTTGATCAGTTGAGGGGTGCAGCTGTGTTCTCCAAAATTGACTTGAGATCAGGTTATTATCAACTGAAAGTAAAAGAGCAGAGTATTCCTAAAACTGCCTTCAAAGCTCGCTATGGCCATTATGAGTTCTTGGTCATGCCATTCGGGTTAACTAATGCTCCGGCTGCTTTTATGGATCTGATGAACACTGTCTTCAGACCATACCTCAATCAGTTTGTTGTGGTATTCATAGATGATATATTGGTCTATTCGAGGAGTACAGAAGAGCATGATAGACATCTGCGGATTGTATTGCAGACTTTGAGGGAGAAACAACTATACACCAAATTGTCGAAATGTGAATTTTGGCTGAAGGAAATATCCTTCTTAGGGCATGTAGTATCAGTAGAGGGCATCAAGGTAGATCCAAGTAAGATAGAAGCTATCCTTAGTTGGAGACCACCTAGAAATATCACAAAGATTCGCAGTTTTCTGAGTTTAGCTGGATATTACCATCGATTTGTGAAGGGATTTTCTATGTTGGCATCTCCATTGACTAAGCTACTTCGAAAAGATGTGAAATTTCAGTGGACAGATATATGCCAGTAGAGTTTTACTGAATTGAAGAGATGTTTGACTGAGGCTCCAGTCCTGACTTTACCTACCCCGGGTAAAGAGTATACTGTTTACAGCGATGCTTCTCACAATGGCTTAGGCTGTGTATTGATGCAAGATCGAAATGTCATTGCCTATGCATCACGCCAGCTAAAACCGCATGAGAGGAACTATCCGACACATGACTTGGAGCTTGCAGCTATTGTGTTCGCTCTTAAGATCTTGAGACACTATTTGTATGGAAAGAAGTGCTACATCTATACATATCATAAGAGTTTGAAGTATTTGGGCACCCAGAAAGAGTTGAATTTGAGACAGAGGAGATGGTTAGAGTTGATAAAAGACTATGATTGTCTGATAAACTATCAGCCAGGGAAAGCTAATGTTGTGGCTGATGCCTTAAGTCGCATGACTATGGCAAGTCTATGGGTTACTCCTTTGTCTATGGTACATGAGTTGAGATCATTACATGTCAGCTTAGAGGTTAATGATGAGGGGCAGACAGCAGTTGCATGGCATGTACAACCAGTGTTGATTGATCAGATCAGAATGGCTGCTCAGAATGATGAAAGGCATTACAAGTTATTGGAAAAAGTCAGACAGGGCAAGAAACCAAAATTCTTAATAAGAGATGATGATCTACTATTACACCAGGGCAGAATGTGTGTTCCTAATAATGTTGATTTGAGGAAGATCATTTTGAAGGAAGCACATGAGTCTCCTTTAGTCATGCACCCTGGTGGCACAAAAATGTATAGAGGGCTAAAGGAGCATTACTGGTGGATGGGTATGAAAAGAGATGTCACACCCTACCCCTCTGTAAGGCATAACATGATCCCATACTATACCTAATGAATTACCAACTTCGTCTAATGATAACCCATTAAATACACTACAAGGAATTTTAAACCTTTTCTTACTTCATTTTAGAGTGGTGAGCACTATTTACAAGTGTTAAAAATTTTTTTGAACTGAAGTGAAACAGCTAACACATTTGAAGAATTAATAATTTATGTAAAAATTTTGGCAGAGTTCCATCTATATTTTGAATAAAATAGTTCTTCAAAACCTGTAAAAAAAACACTTCAATTATTTTGTTTAATCCCCAAACTCTAATCAACACAATAAGTTTCTCAACATTTGGCAACTCAAATCCACAATAATTTTTTTCAGTGTTTTCAAAATGAGATAAAAGAAATATATCATAATATTTACAAACCAAAATAATTTACAAATTTAGTTTACGACTTTAATGTACAATTTTAATTTACAACTGCTCAAAACCAAGAACACTATATACATACAGTGAACATACATTACAATACAAAATGCAAAATATGGTATACTTAATATACCCGATTATCTCTCAGTGTAGTACTAGCAGCCTAGTCTGCTGCCCTATCAGTCTGTCTACCTGTGACAGCAATGAAAAGCTATCGCTGAGCCAATGTCTCTATGGTGCACAACATTAACAAAATGCAACTTTAAATCACAAATCATAAGTCATATAAATAGCGGATACTTAAAACCATAGTTAAATTCAAAAGACAGTGAATGTCAATAAGAATTTAAACTCCATTTCACAATATCACGATGAATATCAATAAACCACACACACAGCTTAATCATGTTGCCAAAGTTCAATTCATCCCAAAAGCCGATGGCTAGTGAGGAATTCAATTCATCCCAAAAGCCGATGGCTAGTGAGGAATAACATAGCTAGCTAGCAATAATATGAGTACTCATTCTATTCGTCCTCAATAAGCACACACCTTAGCACTTCAGCCAGAGAGGGAATTCAAAGTCAATTCATCCCACTAGACAAGCTAGCGAGAAATTCAATCAATATACATGATAGCTATGGTTTCAAACCAATTGCAATATTTTCAAACAATAAGTATCCATCAAATTTCCATTCAAACTATTTTTCACAATTCAAAACAATAACATACAAAATTCTCATAATTTATTTCAATTAAAAAGTCAAAAGAAATAACTGTTGTGCACAAACCTCTGATAAATGTCTCTTGGCTTCGAATCAGTGTTTTCTTCCCCTTCCCTGAGTCTTTGCTAACTGAAACACACAATTTGAAGTGTTTCAGTACTCATTTAAACCGTCTCTAATAATAAGGCTTAATAATTAATTTATTGAATTCTATTATTTCCTTAGTCAACCTAAGATGTTGACCCTCAATGCACTCTAGGTGAATTAGGTTTTAATGTTATCAATATGTCATATTTAATAGCTTTTTAGTGTTGGTACATGTTACCAAATTCGTTTGCAAGTATATTGCATTTTATTGCAATTTGTCAGATTTCGGTATACTAATTTGACCTAGCCGGATGAACTAATTCCCTCGGTTTTCGGGTTTTGGTCAAAACTATAAACTTGTAGGTCTATGTCTTATTGCATGCAGGGAAAAATTTCAGGTCATTCTGAGTTGTGTAGACCAAGTTATGGTCAATTTACCAATGCTGGATAGAATGTACCAAAATGGTAACTTTAGGTCATTTTAGGTCACTTTTGGTTCGACCAGTTTTTGGACTTAAATTTGTGCAAGCTATATTTCTTAGTTCTGGCCATTTCTGGGCTTTGGTATCTTCATAAGAATTGTAGATATATGTCTTAAATATTCATGGTAAAAATTTCAGGTCAATTGGACCTATTTTGAGTGAGTTATGATCAAAATACTAACCACTGCCCAAATGGTCAATTTTCAGGCTTTTAAAGCACTAATCCGGATTTGGTCATTTTTCAAGTCACCTTCTAAGCAGAATCTTGGTAAGCTTCCTTCATGAAAGTTGGCACATTTTGTGCTTAGTTTCACCTCCAATTGGTCTCATACCAATTGGAGTCACACACTTAAAGTTCTAAGCTAAAACATACACTACCCTATTACACATTGTTCATCCTTTACTAATTACAAATTAAAAACTCACCAAGTTAACTCTTTCATGCCAATTCTGGTTTTTACCATAATATTAACACACTTTACTTCAAATTTTTAGTCATTTTGGCAGCTTGTAACCACTCTCAAAATACACATTATAACCCAAAATTTTCCAAGTCCAATTACAACAATTTAACCACATGACATACCTCATTTACCTACCCAATTCTAAACCATTATTCATATACATATGCTGCCATCATAAGCAACATAATTCAATAATATTTCATGAACTCAAACACTTCAATCTTCTTCATGAGGCTGCCACAAGTTTACACACACCCATCAATTTCCATTTTCACATTTCAAGCTTACAAATCAAACCTTACACATGGAATTTAACTTCAATATAATTAAACATTTAAATCATCATCCAAACCACTATTTACATACAAGAACAAGCTGTTCATAATGAGGTTTCATGGCTGCCAAAATGTACATCTCCATTAATTCATCAAACTTCAAAAATCCTTCCACAAATCAACTATCCACAACACCCATTCAAAGTTTAATGAAACAAGAATTAAAAATACATACTTACTACTTTTGAAATTCTTCAAAACCTCACCAAAACTTAACTTTTTTGCTCCTAATAGGTATGCAAGGTTTAATGAAGGAAACTAGTGTGAAAAGTGGTTAGAATTAAGGTGCATGGAAGGTGATGAAGCTTTGGCCATGGTGTTTCAATGGAGGCTCACTTCGGCTTGGTGTTGGGAGGTTGAAGATGAAGAAATAATTCTGTCTACAAGGCTTATATAGGTCCCATAATTCATGGTTAGTGGAGCACTAACTTTGGATTAATGAGTTAATTAATCCTAAGTTCCATAATTTGCAATTTATGCCCCAAACTTTCACTATTTGTATTATGTATCATATTTCTTATTTTTCATGACATTTTCCAAGTGTAATATCATTTATTTTTAATGGAAATTTAGGTCAAAAGACAACTCAGGGTGTCAAATGACCACAATGCCCCTGTTCGGGTTGCATTCCTGATTTTTCGATAACACCGAGTTTTGTCTGTTTCTCGATTTTTTATTTTTCTTTGTACTAATTAATTAATTTTTCTTTGATATTTCTAATGATATTTATACTTCAATAAGTCTTTAATTATGTCTTAAAAATATTTTTCAGGGTTTTTCACTGTCCAGGGCTAGTCAACGGTCCACGCTGCAACTTCCCGGTACAGTCACCCATTGCTAGGGTTCTTGGCTCGTTTAACTTGATTACATTTCATTGCTATTATTTTTCCTTTGTTTTTCTTGTATTTTCTTTTCTTGAATTTCATTATTTTATGTCTCCTCACTAATATTTAAATGTAGTTCTAGGCATCCTAGCTGTCCGGACAACACTGGTCACCAGAATAGTAGAACGCACTACCGAACATAAGGGTGTTACAAAAGATGTGGCAGAGTTTGTCTCTAAATGCCTAACTTGTCAGCAAGTGAAGGCAGAGCATCAAGTACTCGCTGGGTTGTTACATCCATTACCAGTACCAGAGTGGAAATGGGAGAGAATAACAATGGATTTTGTAATGGGACTTCTAAGGACACGGAAGAGTCATGATGCAGTTTAGGTCATTGTTGACAGACTAACCAAGTCTGCTCATTTTCTGCCTATCCGGATGGACTATAGTCTAGAAAGATTGGCCAAGTTGTACATAGATGAGATTATGAGACTGCATGGAGTGCTAGTATCCATCGTATCAGACAGAGATCCTAGGTTCACTTCTGGATACTGGGGTAGTCTTCAGAGAGCCCTAGGAACTAGATTGAACTTCAGTACGGTATTCCACCCACAAACAGATGGCCAGTCTGAAAGGGTAATTCAGATTTTGGAGAACATGCTACAGGCTTGTGTGATTGAGTTTGAGGGCAGTTGGGACTTACACTTGTGTTTGATTGAGTTTGCTTACAACAACAGCTACCAATGAAGCATTGGGATGCCTCCATATGAAGCTTTGTATGGCAAAAAATGTAGAACCCTGTTATGTTGAGATGAGGTAGGCGAAAGAAAGATGATTGGGCCAGAAATTATTAAGCAAACTGAAGAGAAAATCAGATTGATCAGAGATCGACTTAAGACTGCATCAGACCATCAGAAGTCCTATATTGATTTGAAAAGAAGGGATATTGAGTATACAGTGGGTGACAAAGTATTCCTCAAGGTTTCTCCTTGGAAGAGAATTATGAGATTCGGTAGAAAGGGGAAACTGAGTCCTCGTTTTATTGGGCCATGTGAGGTTCTAGAAAGAGTGGGTCCTTTGGCATATCGTTTGGCACTACCTCTAGAGTTAGAAAAGATACATAATGTCTTCCATGTATCTATGTTGAGGAGGTATCGATCAGACCCATCTCATGTACTACCAGTCGAAGAAATTGAAGTGAATCTAGACCTCACATATGAAGAAGAACCCATTGAGATTCGGGCTTATGAGGTGAAGCAGCTACGGAACGAGCAAATCTCGTTAGTGAAAGTGCTGTGAAACCATCATTCGGGCCAAGAAGCTACTTGGGAACGAGAGGAGGATATGAGGAGACAGCACCCACAGCTGTTCAGAGATTGATACCAGGTAAAATTTCGAGACGAAATTTATTTTAAGGAGGGGAGAATTGTAACACCCCTATTTGCATAGCCTGGTATATTTCACTATTCCAGTGATCAGTGTCGGTCTAGACAACTGAAGGGATTAGAACCAGACTTAAGAAAACTAGATAAGCCCTGAACACAAAAAATTAGTAATTGCCAATTAGTTAAGTATAAATAAGAAAAACAGAACATAAGAAGTTAAATGAGCCGAGAGTCACAGCGATGGGTGACAGTCGATTTAAACTCAAATTTCAAACCGTAAAATGTGACGCCGCGGTCCTTAGGACTCTTACGAACATAGTGAAAAAGAGAAAATCAAGAAAAAGAATTGTTAAGCCAGTCAAATAATTAGGTTAGGGATCCAGAAGAAATATTGAATTATTTTCAAACTGGATCAAACTGGCGAGGGGCAATTTGGTCAATTGACCCCGAGAGCTGACTCCTGACCTAACTGTCAAATAAAATCGGAGAAAATAAAATTTCAAAATTAGGAATTAAATTAAAGAATTAGGGAAAAATAAATAAAAAAAAAAGAAGGAAAAGGAAAAGTAGAAATTGGTGACATCATGCATGACATCATGCATGATGTCATAAACACTAATTAAAAAAAGAAATAAATTTGGATAATTTTGGTCTTCCAAGTGGATAAAAATTGATAAAAAGAAAAAGAAAAGAAAAGAAAAAAAAAAGAGTGTCTTCCTCAAGTTTACCGTCCCATATCTCTCTCTCTCCCTCACCCTCACTTTCCTCCATTAAAGCTCATTTTGAGCTTGAAGAACTCCTTGATCTGGCCATAAATCCCATAGTCCCCTTAATTAAACCTTGTCTTTTAGTCTTGAAAAGAAGCTTGAGCAAGAAAGAAAAAAGAAAAGAAGAAGGGAATTGAAGATTGAAAATCAAAGGTTGAGGTTAGTGAGCAAACTTCCATTTCTTAGTTTAATTTCTATGTTTTTAGTTCAAGTAGCTTAGATTTTAACTTAAAATTAAAAGAAAATAATTGTTGGAGGACTAGAGGAAAATTTGGCTAGCTAGGGTTTTGATGTGTGTATGCATGAATTTGATTGAATTCAAAGTGTAGGTAAGCTTGCATGAGTATAGAAGAAATGCTAGTGTTCTTGAAATTAGTTAAATACAACATGTGACACCCCTTACCCGTCTACAGTATATCCGATTAAGATATGTCACACGGTGTACCAGAACACTCTATTTCATCTCAATCATTTTTATTCTTCCCTAATTTATTTTTATTATAGTTTTGAATATAACTTGTGAAATATAACTTATTTAGGTCATTTATTGAAATTATTATTTATTTGAGGTTCCGAAAATTTTATAAAAAATCTGGCAGAATACCGGCTAAAAATGGAGAAAACAGTTCTTCGGAACCTGTGAAAAACACTTCCAATAATCATTTCCAGCAATCCCAACTCCATTTCATCATCACAATCTCAATATGATTTTTCAACAACATTTCCATTTCTCAATCATTCATCTCATATTATAATCATGTAAAAGTCATAAATAAATATTCACTTTTTCATTCACAAACACAATATCTACTATTTACATTAATACCAAAATGCATTACATAAGTTTCAATTACATATGAGAAAATAAAAGTTAATTACAAAATATCAAAATAAAACCTAGTGTCCTACCAATGCACTGATGACGGTGAGGTGACACGGACACTATGCAGAGCTGCAGGAGGTCTCACCCAGTCTGTGGTCTACTGGGCTCTCGGTCAGTATCTCCAGAACCTACGCGTGGCAAAAGCAACGCGCTAAGCAATAATGCTTAGTGGTGCCAATAATAAAATATAAAGAAATAACAAAAAAATAAATATGCAGTGAATGTATCGATGTCTTATTGCAAATAAATTTTCAATGAGTATTTGTAGTCTTACTTATTGTGTACTTGTTATATTCATTATTTCATTAAATTTATCCACTTTCATTTTTTTGGTTGCCCAAGTAACCTATCTTCGACGATCGGATGGATAAATGGGTAACCGCACTTTGGGTATCAAGTACCTCGGGCCGTCACACCATCGGTCACATATGTATCTCCCGGTGTGCAACATAACAACTAATAAGCTATAATAACATCAGGCACTAGGCCAAATTTCAATACAAGGTCAGAATGGCTAAAAGCCATGAAATCACAGAATGGCATAATGCCATGTGCAGTACTGAAAACATGTCACACCCTACCCCTCTGTAAGGCATAACATGATCCCGTAGTATACCTAATGAATTACCAACTCCGTCTACTGATAACCCATTAAATACACTACAAGGGATTTTAAAAACTTTTCTTACTTCTTTTATAGTGGTGAGCACTATTTACAGGTGTTAAAAACTTTGGTGAACTGAAGTGAAACCACTAACTCATTTGGTTTATTTGGAATTTCTGTAAAAATTTTGGCAGAGTGCCATCTGTATTTTGGACAAAACAGTTCTTCAGAAAACCTGTAAAAAGGCACTTCAATAATTTTCCAAATCTCAACTCCAATACATTTCTCAACACAACAATTTATCAACTCAATTCCATAGAAATTTTTCAAAGTCTGAGATAAGGAAATATAATACAACTTTTACAATCCAAAACACTCATAATTAATTTACAACTTCAAGGTACAATTTGAATTTACAACTGCTCAAAACCAGAACAATATGTACATACAGTGTCATACATTACAGTACAAAATGCAAAATATTGGTATACTCATTATACTGGTAATCCTCATTGGATGTATATGCGGCCTAGTCTGCCTGCTGGTCTCTCTACTGCGGCAAAGAATAAAGCTATCATTTGAGACAATGTCTCAGTGGTGCACAACATTAACCAAATACAATTTAAATCACAATTCATAAGTCATGTAAATAGTGGATACTTAAAATCATAGTTAAATTCAAGACAATAATTGTCAACAAGAATTTAAATTCCATTTCTCAATATCACAATAATTTTCCATAAGTCAGATCAGGTTTGAATTCAAAAGACAGTATATGTCAATGAGAGTTTAAATCCATTTCACAATCTCACAATACACATCAATAAATCACACACAGCTTAATCATGATCCATAGTTCAATTCGTCCCAAAAGCTGATGGCTAATGAGGTATTCAATTCGTCCCAAAAGTCGATGACTAATGAGGAATAACATGGCTAGCTAGCAAAAATATGAGTACTCATTCAATTCGTCCTCAACAGGCACACACCTCAATACTTCAGCCAGAGAGGGAATTCAATTCGTCCCACTAGACAAGCTAATGAGGAATACAATCAATATACATGATAGCTGTGGTTTCAAACCATTTCCAATGCTTTTTAATCAATGAGTATCCATCAATGTCATTCAAACAATTTCTCACAGTTTCAAATCATTTACAATGCTTTTCAAGCAATAAATATTCATTCAAATACATTTCCACAATTTAAAACAATAATATACAAATAGTCAATATTTATTTCAATTGAAAATAATTCAAAAGAAATAGTTGTTGGCACAAACCTCTGATGACTGTCCCCCTGGTCTGGACTCAGTGTTTCTTTCCCTTTTTCTGAGTCCTTGTTAACTGAGAAACACAATTTGAAGTGTTTCAGTGCTAAATTAAACTGTCTCTATTGATGGTGTTTGGTAAATAATGCACTGAACTCAATTATTCACTTAATCACCTAATATACTGACCCTCGTTGCGTTTTAGGTAAATTAGGTTTTAATGTCGTTAATATGCCACATTCGATAGGGTTTTAGGTTTGGTACGTTTTACCAAAGTCATTTCCTTGTTTAGTGCATTTTAATGCAAATTGCTGGATGCCGGGACACTGGTTTGACCTAGCCGGACGATCTAGTTCCCTCGGTTTTTGGGTCTCGGTCGAAACTACAAACTTGTAGATCTAGGTCTTATTGCACGCGGGGCAAAATTTCAGGTCAATCCGAGTTAAGTAGACCAAGTTATGGTCATTATACTATTGCTGGTCAAATGGTACTAAATTAGGTAAATTTTAGGTCAAATTGGTCAATTCTGGTTCGGCCAGTTTTTGGACCCGAACTTGTGCAAGTTGTTTGACTTGCTTATGGTCATTTTTGGGCTTTGGTGTCTTCATAAGACTTGTAGGTATGGGTCTTAACTATTCTTGGTTAAAATTTCAGATCAATTGGACCTGGTTTGAGTGAGTTATGGCCTAAAAACTCATTGCTGCCCAATTGGTCATTTTTCAGGTCCTAATTGCACCTAATCCGAATTGGTCATTTTCTTAGGTCACCTTGCAAGCAGAATTTTGGTATGGTTTCTCAATGAAAGTTGGCACATTTTGTGCCTAGTTTCACCTCAAATTGGTCTCATACCAATTGAGGTTACACATTTAAGGTTATAGGCTAAAATGTACACTGCCCTCAATATGCCTTTCACACCCCACTTCAAACACACATTTACCTTTGCAATTTGTTTACTTACCTACCAATCTGTTTTGGTACATTACCAAAAGCATTTTCTACATTACATTAACATTACTTTGGGCAGATTACCATTACCCTCAACACACCAAATATAATTCACATTTACAATTTTTAAGTACCATTACATACACACCTAACCATTACAAATTTTACATACACTTTACAATATCAATCTACATACATATCATCAATCCTTCTAGGTCAATATTCTGCCTACACTTCCTTCAATATATACATTTACTCAAGTGTTCCCAAGCTGCCGCAAACCTTCTTCAACATCAAAGTGCCGTCCAACTTACCAATTCCCATCCAAGTGCATAAATCACCATATAAACATGAAGTAATTCACTAGGTTACTAACTCACCATGATCAACATTATTTCTCATCAATTATATGCATAATAAATCACTAAATGCGTGACCTCATGGCTGTCCAAAAATGGCTATCTCAATAACTACTTAAACTTTAAAATTTCCTTCACAAAATTAACACCCATAACATGAACATAAAGTTTAACAAAGGAATTCTCAAAAGTGTAAACTTACCTTTGATTGTAACTTGCTAAACCTTCACCAAACTTCTCAAATTTGGTATCAATATCTTCCTTGTGATGTGCAGACAAAGTTTAATGAAGAACCCTAGGTGATTTGAGTTGAAATGAGGGGATGGATCAAGCTTTACCCAAAACGGCCATGGAGGTTTTTGTGTTCTTCAATTCGGCAATATTGAGAGGACATGAGGAATATGAGATTTCAGCTGGTTAGTGGACTTACTTCAGCCATATTTATGTTTAATTAAATCCCTAGTGGTCCACTAACTAAATTTAAATCATATTATAAATTAAACTTTCACTTAATCCCACATTAACCCATGATTTTAGCTATTTACTTTAGGTACCACCAAATTAATTTTTCATTTCATTTTCTAAGTGTAATATTATTTATTTTTAATGGACATTTAGGTCAAAAGACAATTCGGGGTGTCAAATGACCATAATGCCCTGTTAGATTCGTTCCCGATTTTTCGGTAACACCGTATTTTGTCTGTTTTTCGATTTCTCACTTTTCTTTGTACTAATTATTTAATTTTTCTTTAATCTTTCTAATGAGATTAATTCTTCCATAAGGTTCTATTTATGTCCTAAAATGTTTTTCCAGGGTTCCCGCATCGAGGCAGTACCAACGGTCCACGCCGTGACTTCAGTCAGTCACCCAACGCTAGGTTTCCCGGCTCGTTTAACTTGATCACATTTCTTTGCTATCATTTTTCCTTTGTTTTTCTTGTACTTTCTTTTCTTGTATTTCATTATTTTATGTCTCCTCACTCTCATTTAAGTGTGGTTCTAGGCATCCTAGCTGTCCGGACAACACTGGTCACTGGAACAGCAGAACGCACTACCGAACTTAGGGGTGTTACATAACTGAACCCTATCGGCATGCCAAACTATCCAAACCAATCTTGTTAGGTATACTAGGGCATTTGTCACTTTGGAATCTTTCAATTTTTGAATTTCAAGTTTTGGTGTTACTATTCCCTTCATTAGTCAACAAAAATGTTGACTTTTGTATAGAAAATAGGTACATTGGTTTTAACACTCCCTACATACCACATTTTGCATTCAAAATTTGTTGGCATTGATTACCAATACCATTTCTAAGCTTAAAATTAATGGAGCAGAATTTTCAATTTTTATACCCGATTTTTACTGTTCCATTAGTTACTGTTGCAGTGGGAATTTGAGAAAATGATAAACATGAAAGTTTTTCCTTATTTTGTATAGTTGAATTTCTTTTTTTGAATCACTCCATTTGGAGTTTTGTAGCTCAAGTTATGGTCCATAAACCACAACTGGCCGGATTAAAAAATTTCAGAACTGACCATATCTACAGTGCAGTAAACAGTAACTTTCACTCTCCTGTTGAATAGGTTTTGGTCATAATTTGGGGTAGGTTCCTTCATGAAAGTTGTTGTTCTATATCTCAGCTTGTTGCTGTAAAAATTTCAGGTCAATTAGGCCATTGTACAATGAGTTATGGCCAAATGAACAATCACTGTTCATTTGGTCATTCTGCAGAAACTGGTTGCAGGACACCCGGATTGGGGCAAGTTTTTGGTACACTTGGTTTGGTCTTATGGGCATGGTTTCTTCACCAAAGTTGTGCCATTATGTGTCTAGTTTCATGTCCAATTGGCCAAACACCAATTGAACCTACACAGCCAAATTTATGGCTGTCCAAACAGGCTGGACTCACAGCCACACCTGCTGCTCTCACTAGACAGCATACCAAATCAGTTTGTCATGCTATAATTCACTCCAAATTATGGTCAACTTACCTCAAATGGTCACTAATTGACCATTAGAATATTCATTCACCATTACATAAGCAAAGTCCAAGTTTCTCTCCAAAACCCTAATTCCCCATTTCAAATTCACACAACATACCTTAGTTAAACACACTAATTCATTATCCACATATATATATACTTTAAACATCATCTCTAGTCCATTCTAAGCCCATCAAAACAATCAACCTTATCCCTTCCTTAGGACTGCCAAATTCCATGGTGTACATACACATAAGTTTTATTTCATTTAATTTACACTTTCATACTCATTTTAAGTCCCTAACATGGAATAAGAGAGATATATGCATAAATAAGCACTAACCTTTTTGAGCAGAATTTTCCCAAGCTTGAACTTCACTTTCTTTCTTTTTCTAGGCTACCAAACACTTTCCCAAGAGGTATAGACAAGTTTTAATGAAAGATGTCTAGGGTTTAGTAGTGAGAATTCATGGGAAATGGAAGTGATGAAAGAAAATTTTTATGGAGGGAGATGGAAGAGAGGGTCACGGCTAGATGAAGAAGAAACCAGAAATTGGTTTCTTAATTTGTCATTTTTCCCTTTTTAAAGAATTTTAATTGTGTTGTTGAATGGTGATTAGTGGAGGGCATTTAAATGACATCATAATGATGTCATAATTAGGGATTTAAGTTATTTTCTTTTTCTTTTTTTTCTATTCATTTTTAATTTAATTTTTAGCAATATTTATTCATTTTTTAGATCATAATAATTATTTACTTAACTGGACAAGTCGGCCAAAAATCACCTCTGAAGGCGAAATGACTAAAATGCCCTCCGTTTGGCTCAACGGGCCAAAATTGTTTGTACCAATTGAAAAATTTTTCTAAATATTTTCTTGGAATTCTAATGCCATAGGAACCTCAATGACCCTTCTCTGGAGTCTCAAAAATTATTTTATGAATTTTCTCTTGGGTCTACGGCTCCTAGTTGCGAGAACCGCAACTTCCCACTGGGTTACCCATCGCTTGGGCATCGGCTCATTTTACTTGGTTGTATTTTATTTCTAAAATTTTTTCTAAATTTTTTTTATTAATATTTGAGTTAATTATGGTTCCTCACTTTAGTTTAAATATTTTTTTCGGACGTTCTAGCTGTCCGGACCGACATCGTCACCGAATAAAGAGAATGTACGGAGTTGCTACAGGGAGGGTGTTACAACTCTTCCCCTCTAATTTAAATTTCGTCCTCGAAATTTACCTGATGCAAACAGTTGAGGGAACTGTTGCCTCTTCGTCTCTTCACTTTCCCAAGTTGCCTCTTCGGTGTTGTGGTGCCTCCAAAGCACTTTCACCAGTGGAATCTGCTTATTCCTCAACTCTTTTACTTCCCGAGCCAGGATTCGTATGGGTTCTTCTTCATATGTCAAATCCAGTTGCACTTCAATTTCTTCCATGGAGATGACATGTGAAGGATCTGAGCAATATCTTCTTAGCATAGATACGTGGAACACATTGTGGATCTTGTCCAGCTCTGGTGGTAAAGCTAGCCTATAGGCCACTGGACCCACACGTTCAATGATTTCATATGGGCCAATGAACCTAGGGCTTAACTTACCTTTTCTTCCAAACCTCAGTACCTTCTTCCACGGTGACACCTTGAGGAACACTTTATTGCCAACCGCATATTCTATTTCTTTTCGCTTCAAGTCGGCATAGGATTTCTGTCTGTCTGAGGCAACCTTCAGATTGGCTTTGATTAGTTTTACTTTCTCCTCAGTCTGTTTCACTAGGTCTGGCCCTACCAGTTTGTCTTTGCCCAATTCAGTCCAGCACACTGGAGTTCTACATTTCCTCCCATACAGTGCTTCATACGGGGCCATTTGGATACTAGCTTGGTAGCTATTGTTTTATGCAAATTCTGCCAGTGGGAGGTATCTATCCCAACTTCCCTCAAACTCAATGACACAACTCCTCAGCATATCCTCAAGGACCTGACATATATTTCATGTTATTATTATCATTTTAGTTCAATATTTGTATTAATTCAATTGGTTCAATTGTTTACTTGGATTACTCTTTCTGATTGCCCATCCGTCTGAGGATGGAAAGCTGTGCTGAAGTGGAGTTGTGTACCCAAGGATTCATGCAACTTCTTCCAGAATCTTGATGTAAACCTTGGGTCTCGGTCAGATATGATAGAAAGTGGGATTCCATGCAGCCTAACTATCTCATTGATATATAATTTTGCTAGCTTCTCCAGTGAGTAGGCAGTCCTAACTGGTAGAAAGTGTGCTGACTTTGTCAATCTATCCACTATCACCCATACCGCATCATGTTTCTTCTGGGTGAGAGGTAGACCACTTACAAAATCTATAGTGACCCGATCCCATTTCCATTCAGGTATGCGTATAGGCTATAACAAACCTGATGGAACTTGATGTTCTGCCTTGACTTGCTGACATGTCAAGCATTTAGTCACATAGTCAGCTATGTCCTTCTTCATACCAGGCCACCAATACTGAGGCTTTAGATCATGATACATCTTTGTACTTCCTGGGTGCATAGCATAAACACTGGCATGTGCCTCTTTCAGAATACTGGCTTTTGATTCCTCATTATCTGGTACACATACTCTTCCCTTGTAGTAGAGACACCCATCTGCTTTCACCTCATAGTCAGTTGCTTTTCCCCCTAAGATTTTGCTCATAATAGCCATTAACTTTTTATCTGCCTTTTGCCCATCTAAAATCTGCTGTAGCAGGTTTGGCCTCACTTGCAACTCAGCCAAAATAGCTCCATCTCGAATCAAAGTTAGACGGGCATTCAATGATCTCAAAGCTGTGATGGATTTTCTTCTCAAAGCATCCGCAACTACATTTGCTTTCCCAGGATGGTAATCAATTACACAATCATAGTCCTTCAGGAACTCAATCCATCGCCTCTGTCTAAGGTTGAGCTCCTTCTGAGTTGGCAAATATTTTAGACTCTTGTGGTCTGTGTAAATGTAGCACTTTTCACCATACAAGTAATGCCTCCATATCTTCTGTGCAAAGATAATTGTTGCAAGCTCTAGATCATGGATAGGGTAATTCTGTTCATGTGGCCTTAGATGCATGGAAGCATAAGTGACCACCTTCCCCTCTTGCGTCAATACACACCCTAACCCATTATGAGAGGCATCACTGTAGACCACAAAGTCCTTTCCCGACACTGGCTGTGTTAATACTGGTGCCTCAGTCAACATAGCCTTCAACTTCTCAAAACTGGTCTGACATTTGTCATTCCAGTCAAATCTGACATTCTTATGTAACAACTTGGTCATTGGAGCAGCTATTAAGGAAAATCCCTTCACAAATCTTCTGTAATACCCAGCTAGCCCCAAGAAACTTCTGACCTCAGTTGTATTCCTGGGAGGCTTCCATTCCATCACTGCTTCTATTTTCTTGGGATCCACTCTAATCCCATCAGCTGACACTATGTGTCCAAGGAATGCAATCTCATTCAACTAGAAGTCACACTTGGACAACTTAGCATACAGCTTCTTTTCTCTCAGGGTTTGCAGAACAATCCTCAAATGCTCATCATGTTCTTCCCTGGTCTTGGAATACACCAAAATATCATCAATAAAGACCACTACAAACCAATCTAAGTATGGATGGAAGATACGGTTCATAAGGTCCATGAATGCTGCTGGTGCATTCGTTAGGCCAAAGGGCATCACTAGGAACTCATAATGCCCATATCGGGTCCTGAATGCAGTCTTTGGCACATCTGCATCCTTTACCCTCAACTGATGATACCCTGATCTGAGATCAATTTTTGAAAATATTCTTGCTCCCTTCAACTGATCAAACAAATCATCAATTCTAGGCAACGGATATTTGTTCTTCACAGTCACTTTATTCAACTGCCGGTAATCGATGCATAACCTCAAAGTCCCATCCTTCTTCTTTACAAACAGCACTAGAGCTCCCCATGGTGACACACTGGGGCGTATGAACCCCTTATCAAGCAACTCTTGCAACTGAGTTTTCAACTCCCTCAATTCAGTGGGTGCCATCCTATAAGGAGCAATGGAAATGGGTGCTGTACCCGGCATTACCTCAATAGCAAACTCGACTTCCCTTTCTGGTGGTAAACCAGGCAACTCTTCAGGAAATACATCTGGGAAGTTTCTTACTGTGGGTATATCACACAGGTTTGGCTTAACTTGCCTAGTATCAACCACGTGTGCTAGGTAAGCTTCACAGCCTTTTCTCATCATTCTTCTTGCAACTGTGGCTGAGATAACATTGGACAGGAAATCTGTCCTTTCACCCACAACAGTGATTTCATTTCCCTCAGAAGTTTTCAGAGAAATTCTCTTCAATTTGTAATGAACTATTGCCTGATGACGTGACAACCAGTCCATTCCCAAAATCACGTCAAACTCATGGAAGGGCAACTCAATTAGATCTGCCGAGAATTCATACCCCTGAATCCTTAACGGGCAACCCTTGTACACTTTGTTCACCACTACACTGTGGCCCAATGGATTAGTGACTAGAATGTCTTGGTCACTCTCCCCCACTAGTATCCCCCTTTCCATAGGTAAATTGATGCAGATGTATGAATGAGTGGATCCTGGATCCACCAATGCATGCACAGATGTAGTGTAGAGGGAGAACGTACCCCTGATGATGTCCGGGGCATCTTGCTCCTCCTGAGCTCTAATGGCATAAGCTCTTGCAGGTGGTCTACACTCAGGCCTCTCTGCTGGCTCAGATGCAGGCCTTTGTGATGGTCCCACTGCCTCCGATTTGCCAGATTTCCTTCCCTTTTGTGGTGCAGGAGCAGGTCTATTTGTTTGTGTTGGAGCAGCTGTAGTAGTTCTGCGTGGACAGTTCCTCAGTTGATGCTCTGTCGACCCACACCTTAAGCAGGCACCAGTCACTCTCCAACACTCCCCCTTATGCTATTTCAGACAATGTGGACATGCAGAAGATGCTGGGGCTGGTCCCCTGAACCCCATCCCTGGGGAGCTGCCCACTGATGGTGTGGACTGACCTCTCCTAGGGGTAAGCGTGGCACAGGCCTTAAAGCGACCTTGACCTTGTGATTGTAGTGATCTGTGTGCAGGTTCACCCTTGAACGTCTTCCCATATGCAGGAGATGAACTAGGCGACACAGGCCCCTCTTCTGCTGTCTCTCTCTTCTGGTCTGTTCACTTATTCTAACCTTTTCAACCTTTATTGCAGCTTCCACTAACTTGGTGAAGTCGGTGATCCCCAAGGCAGTGATCATGATCTTTATATTGTCATTTAATCCCTCTTCAAATCTCTTACACCTTTCAGCTTCATTAGGGACTATCTCCCTTCCATAGCGGCTTAATCTGACAAATTCCTTTTCATACTCGGCCACTGTCAGCTGTCTCTGCCTCAGGTTAATGAACTCTCTTCTTCTCTCTTCTAGGTATACACTACCCATATATTTTTTCTTGAATTCCGAGAGGAAGAAGTCCCAAGTTACTACTTCTGGCTGTACTTCATTGGACACCGTATCCCACCATTCATATGCATCATCTTGCAACAGAGATACAGCAGCTTCTAGATTTTGCTCTGGAGTGCAGTGGAGTTGTTTTAAAACCACACTGCTGTTCATTCAACCAATTTTTATTGCAATGTAATCATCTTCTCTCTTGCCAAAGAAGTCCACTGCTCCAAATTTTCTTAGTCTTTCCAGGTGTGATTTCTGCTGTGGAGGTGGTGGTGGTGGTGGTGCTGGCATTACCCCAGCCATTTGTTTGAAGAATTCGGCCATTTGCTGGAACATGGCCTGTGGAGGCTGAGCAGGCTCTGCTTGAGCTGGCGGAGTAGGTTCTCCCCTACCCCCAGTCTCAGCTGCTGCAGGTGGAGCATGACTCTCCACTTCTTCCTCAACTACTCTCTAAGATGAAGGGTCCATATCCTATGTAACAAAGACAACAGATCTGCATTAGTGTCACCTCGACTCTTACAAATGCAATGCATGGTATGGACTCAATCTAGTCCCAAAAATGCCTAAACCGTGCTCTCATACCACTAAATGTGACACCCCTTACCCGTCTACAGTATATCCGAGTAAGATATGTCACACGGTGTACCGGAACACTCTATTTCATCTCAATCATTTTTATTCTTCCCTAATTTATTTTTATTATAGTTCTGAATATAACTTGTGAAATATAACTTTTTTAGGTCATTTATTGAAATTATTATTTATTTGAGGTTCCGAAAATTTTATAGAAAATCCGGCAGAATACCGGCTAAAAATGGAGAAAACAGTTCTTCGGAACCTGTGAAAAACACTTCCAATAATCATTTCCAGCAATCCCAACTCCATTTCATCATCACAATCTCAATATGATTTTTCAACAACATTTCCATTTCTCAATCATTCATCTCATATTATAATCATGTAAAAGTCATAAATAAATATTCACTTTTTCATTCACAAACACAATATCTACTATTTACATTAATACCAAAATGCATTACATAAGTTTCAATTACATATGAGAAAATAAAAGTTAATTACAAAATATCAAAATAAAACCTAGTGTCCTACTAATGCACTGATGACGGTGAGGTGACACGGACACTATGCAGAGCTGCAGGAGGTCTCACCCGATCACGTGGTCTCTTGGGCTCTCGGTCGATATCTCGGAACCTACGCGTGGCAAAAGCAACGCGCTAAGCAATAATGCTTAGTGGTGCCAATAATAAAATATAAACAAATAACAAAAAAATAAATATGCAGTGAATGTATCGATGTCTTATTGCAAATAAATTTTCAATGAGTATTTGTAGTCTTACTTATTGTGTACTTGTTATATTCATTATTTCATTAAATTTATCCACTTTCATTTTTTTGGTTGCCCAAGTAACCTATACTGGATGACTGGACTGGATAAACGGGTAAACTGGCACTGGGTATCAAGTACCTCGGGCCGTCACACCATCGGTCACATATGTATCTCCCGGTGTGCAACAGAACAGCTAATAAGCTGTAATAACATCAGGCACTAGGCCAAATTTCAATACAAGGTCAGAATGGCTAAAAGCCATGAAATCACAGAATGGCATAATGCCTTGTGCAGTACTGCTAACTGAACCCTATCGGCATGCCAAACTATCCAAACCAATCTTGTTAGGTATACTAGGGCATTTGTCACTTTGGAATCTTTCAATTTTTGAATTTCAAGTTTTGGTGTTACTATTCCCTTCATTAGTCAACAAAAATGTTGACTTTTGTATAGAAAATAGGTACATTGGTTTTAACACTCCCAACATACCACATTTTGCATTCAAAATTTGTTGGCATTGATTACCAATACCATTTCTAAGCTTAAAATTAATGGAGCAGAATTTTTAGTTTTTATACCCGATTTTTACTGTTCTATTAGTTACTGTTGTAGTGGGAATTTGAGAAAATGATAAACATGAAAGTTGTTCCTTATTTTGTCTAGTTGAATTTGCTTTTTTGAATCACTCCATTTGGAGTTTTGTAGCTCAAGTTATGGTCTAAAAACTACAACTGGCCGGATTGAAAAATTTCAGAACTGACCATATCTACAGTGCAGTAAACAGTAACTTTTACTCTCTTGTTGAATAGGTTCTGGTCATAATTTGGGGTAGGTTCCTTCATGAAAGTTGTTGTTCTATATCTCAGCTTGGTTCTGTAAAATTTTCAGGTCAATTGAGCCATTCTACAATGAGTTATGGCCAAATGAACAATCACTGTTCATTTGGTCATTCTGCAGAAACTGGTTGCAGGACACCCAGATTGGGGCAAGTTTTTGGTACACTTGGTTTGGTCTTATGGGCATGGTTTCTTCACCAAAGTTGTGCCATTATGTGTCTAGTTTCGTGTCCAATTGGCCAAATTCCTATTGAACCTACACAACCAAAGTTATGGCTGTCCAAACAGGCTGGACTCACAGCCACACCTGCTGCTCTCACTAGGCAGCATACCAAATTAGTTTGTCATGCTATAATTCACTCCAAATTATGGTCAACTTACCTCAAATGGTCACTAATTGACCATTATAATATTCATTCACCATTACATAAGCAAAGTCCAAGTTTCTCTCCAAAACCCTAATTCCCCATTTCAAATTCACACAACATACCTTAGTTAAACACACTAATTCATTATCCACATATATATATATACTTTAAACATCATCTCTAGTCCATTCTAAGCCCATCAAAACAATCAACCTTATCCCTTCCTTAGGGCTGCCGAATTCCATGGTGTACATACACATAAGTTTTATTTCATTTAATTTACACTTTCATACTCATTTTAAGTCCCTAACATAGAATAAGAGAGATATATGCATAAATAAGCACTAACCTTTTTTAGCAGAATTTGCCCAAGCTTGAACTTCACTTTCTTTCTTTTTCTAGGCTGCCAAACACTTTCCCAAGAGGTATAGACAAGTTTTAATGAAAGATGTCTAGGGTTTAGTAGTGAGAATTCATGGGAAATGGAAGTGATGAAAGAAAATTTTTATGGAGGGAGATGGAAGAGAGGGTCACGGCTAGATGAAGAAGAAGAAACCAGAAATTGGTTTCTTAATTTGTCATTTTTCCCTTTTTAAAGAATTTTAATTGTGTTGTTGAATGGTGATTAGTGGAGGGCATTTAAATGACATCATAATAATGTCATAATTAGGGATTTAAGTCATTTTCTTTTTCTTTCTTTTCTATTCATTTCTAATTTGATTTTTAGCAATATTTATTCATATTTTAGATCATAATAATTATTTACTTAACTGGACAAGTCGACCAAAAATCACCTCTGAAGGCGAAATGACCAAAATGCCCTTCGTTTGGCTCAACGGGCCAAAATTGTCTATACCGATTGAAAAATTTTTCTAAATATTTTCTTGGAATTCTAATGCCATAGGAACCTCAATGACCATTCTCTGAAGTCGCAAAAATTATTTTATGAATTTTCTCTCGGGTCAAGGGCTCCTAGTTGCGAGAACCGCAACTTCCCACTGGGTTACCCATCGCTTGGGCATCGGCTCATTTTACTTGGTTGTATTTTATTTCTAAAATTTTTTCTAAATTTTTCTTATTAATATTTGAGTTAATTATGGTTTCTCACTTTAGTTTAAATATTTTTTTCGGACGTTCTAGCTGTCCAGACCGACACTGGTCACCGGAACAGTAGAATGTACGGAGTTGCTACAGGGAGGGTGTTACACAACAAACATGAGAATTAGGGTTTAGCACCTAGGGCTTGGAAGACAAAAATGTGAGAATGTGTTAAATGGTGTGTTGGACTTGGTTTGAGGTGAGAAATGGTCATTTGTGACCAATTGGAGCATGTTAGAAGTGTTGGAACCAAATGCAAATTCGGATTGCTTAGGGTCATGCTGCAAGCAGCAGGACCAAGGTCCCTTTCAGGGACCAAAACTAAAAATTTATAAGTCCAATTGGTGTGAGACCAATTGGAAATGAAAATAGCACAAAATGGAACATTTTTCATTTAGGAATCATGCCCAAAAAGTGACTAAAACCTAGTGAACAAATTGACCAAATCCGGAATTGGCAATCTGACCTGTACCAAAAATGACCAAATGAACAAGTGTTTGTTCATTTGGCCATAACTTGGGATAGGCAGGTTTAAATGACCTGAAATTTTACCTGTGGAAATTTGAGATATATACCTAAAACTTTCATGAAGAACACAAACCCAAATTATACCCTTAACCAAGTCATTTAGTCACCCAAAGTTGGTGACTTAAAACTGCCAGAACCAGAATTTGCCTAGAAATCTAGGTTAAGTCCAATCCGGCAGCTATGATTCAAATGGCTATAACTTGACTTACAAAACTCCAATTGAAGTGATTCAAAAAGTAGAATAAATTTAAGATAATAGGGAACATTTTCTGTGTAGAAAAGTTTGCCAAATTCTAACAGTAAAATGACCAATGGAATAGTGCAACATAAGACACCCAAAACTGAAAATTTGCAAATTTGTCTAAAAGACTTAGAATTTGAGTAAATAACCAAAACCAACAAATTTAGTAACCAAAATGTGGTATATGGGTGAAGTTGGAATTTCCATACCTATTAAGCCTTAGAAAGTCAACAAATTGACTTGAATAGTATCGTGAATAGCAACCCCGAAATACAAATTTTAAAGAATATCAAGTTTAGCACATTAGAACTAGGTAAAAGTGAATTTAAATTTATTTTTGGATTTATACTAAGTTATGATACTGAAACACCATGAAACTATGTGTTTCAGTGGAAAAGAATACCGATAAGGAACCCAAGGTGTCGAGTCAAGGCCAAAAGGCAACTCATATAAGGTTTGTGCACAACATAGAATTTCTGTAAATTTTCTTCTACACATCGTTTTGAATGAACTGAAATATTGAATTGTGATATCATTATCTTGAAATGTTTATTATGCTTTTAATTTAAATTGTTAAAAGTTTAATTGTATATATTTGAAATGGCATCAAATGTTTAGTAAATTGTTAAGATAGTTTTGAAACCACAGTGTCATGACCATATATTTGAATACCTCACTAGCATAACTAGTGGGGGAAATCAGTTTCAAATTTTGATTCCTTCTCTGGCTGAAGTGTTGAGGTGTGTGCCAGTAGAAGAAGAAAAAGAATGGGTTCTCATATATTTGAGCTAGTTAGCCTTGTGATGTGACTTCTCCTTAGTCTCTAGCTATTGAGATTATATTTGTTTCGAATGGCATGATACAACTATGCAATTTTATGAAATTGGTTTTGACACTTCGAAATAAAATTGTTTGGATTAAAATCTCATAATTCATGTTTTGTATTTAGTTCTCATGTTCAGTTCAATTTTTGAATAAATATTATTTAAATTCTGCATAAAGATTATTTTAGTATGTTGTACACCACTGAGTCCTAGTACTCAGCGATGGCTGCTATTGCTGTCGTAGATATAGAGACTAGAGGAGCCGCAGATTGAGCTACTGAGGATTGAGGAGCTACCTACTTTGAAGTTATTGGGTACATTTTATACCCTGATTGCAAAAATTTATTTTGATATATGTAATGTATGTAAATGTATGGACATGTAAAATTGGTTATGAGCAGTTGTATAAAGCTTGTAATAAATTTTGGTTTGGATTTCTCTTAATGTAAATTTTTGTAATGATGTATATAAATTGTTTTATCTTTAATGAAATATGAATGAAAGTATTTTGTTTTAATTTGAATAGAATTGATTAATAGTATTTTGATGATTGTTGAATTTTGGAAATTGATAAGTGATGTTGAAATTGATTGGGATGGTTGTGAAATTGAAGAAGTTATTGAGGCAAATTATTGGAAGTGCTTTTTACAGGTATTTGAAGAACTGTTTTCTCAAAATATAGATGGTACCCTGCCAAAATTTCTATAAAATTTGCAGAAAAATAAATAGAACAAAAATTTTGCTTGTTTTAAAACTTTGAATAAATGATTTTAATATCTATTTAGAAATACTCACCACTTATAAAAGTAAGAAAATTGTTTTAAAATCCCTTGTAGGATACTTAATGAGTTATCAATAGGTGAAGTTTTGTAGTTCATTAGGTATTCTATGGGATCATGTTATGCCTTACAGAGGGGTAAGGTGTGACAATATGTACTAAATGATATGCTTTAGGGTATACTACTAACAATCTCCCACTAGCACTAGAGCCATTCATTATAATATCTTAGACCCATATTCTCAAAATGTTAGTCTAACTGAGCTTGTGATATAGTCTTCGTGAATGGATCAGCTAGATTTTCAGCTGATGCTATTTTCTGCATGGCTACATCACTTTGCTCAACTATCTCTCTGATAATGTGGTAGCGCCTTTCTATGTGTTTGGATTTCTGGCGAGACCAGGGTTCTTTATCCAAACAGCCTCTTTTGCAGCATCTGATGCGGTAATGTACTCGGCCTTTATAGTAGAATCAGCATTTGTACTCTGTTTGGAACTCTTCCAACTGACTGCACCTCTATTACAAATGAACACAAACCCAGAATTAGACTTTCTATCATGATATCTGATTGGAAATCAAAATCAGTATAACCATCCAATTGCAAATCACCACCTCCATAAATTAAAAATAAATCCTTAGTTCTTCTCAAGTACTTAAGGATGTTCTTGACAACTATCCAGTGTTCCAAACCTAGATTGGATTGAAACCTGCTAGTCAAACTAACAACATGTGCGATATCGGGCCTAGTACACATCATTGCATACATCAAACTTCAAATAGCCGAAGCATATGGAATCCTGGCCATTTTATCTCTTTCTTCAGGTGTCTTTAGAGACATCGTTTTAGAAAGGTAGATACCATGTCTCACTGGTAACAATCCTCTCTTGGAATCAAGCATGTTAAACCTCTTTAACACCTTTTTCAAGTATAGGTTCTGGGATAAACCAATTATTCTTTTCGCTCTATCTCTATAAATAAGAATTCCAAGAATATAGGTTGCCTCTCCTAAGTCTTTCATGGAGAATGTATTTGACAACCATACCTTTACAACTGTTAACATACATATGTCATTACTTATCAACAGAATATCATCCACATATAAGACAAGGAAAGTGATAGCACTATCACTAACCTTCTTATATGCACATGGTTCATCCACATTTTTTATAAAACCAAATGACTTAATGGCTTCATCAAAACGGATGTTCCAACTCCTCGAAGCTTGTTTCAACCCATAAATGGATCGCTTTAGCTTGCATACCTTGGAACCATCTTGGGATTCAAAACCCCTAGGTTGTTCCATGAAAATGTTTTCTTCAATGTATCCATTGAGAAAAGCAGTTTTGACATCCATCTGCCAAATCTCATAATAATAGTATGCAGCTATTACTAATAGAATTCTAATTGATTTAAGCATGGCAATAGGCGAGAAAGTCTCCTCATAGTCGATTCCTTACCTTTGGCAAAACCCTTTCGCTACTAGCCTTGCTTTATAGGTCTCTACCTTTTCATCAGAACCAATTTTCTTTTTGAAAATCCATTTATTCCCTATAGGTATAATACCTTCAGGTGGGTCAACAAGATCCCAAACTTGATTCTTATACATGGCATCAATTTCGGATATCATAGCTTCAATCCATTTTGAAGAGTCTATATCTGATATAGCTTCTTCATAGGTAAGTGGATCATCTCCATAATCTACTTCTTCATGAGTAAACAACTCTTATTCATCTTTATGAAGAAAACCATATCTCACTAGTGGGTGAGATATACTGGTTGATCTGTGAGGAATTACTGTAGATGTTTCATCAGTAGGTGTAAGTTGACTAGATAGATCTATATCCATTTGATCTGTTGGTTAGTCAGAATTCTCTAATTCTAACTCTATTTGCCTTCCTTTGCCTCCTTATTGAATAAATTGTTGTTCAAGAAATGTGGCATCTCTACTTACCACAACCTTTTGTGAAGTAGGCAAATAAAAATAACATCCAAAACTCTCTTTTGGATATCCAACAAATCGACCTTTTTCTGATCTGGTTTCCAATTTATCAGTGTTCAACTTTTTGATATAAGCTGGACAACCCCAAATCTTAACATGCTTAAGACTTAGTTTTCTTCCATGCCATATCTCATAAGGTGTGAAAGAAACTGATTTTGATGGAATCCTATTCAGAATATGCAAAGCTGATTCTAATGCAAATCCCTAAAAGGAGATTGGCATATCAGTATAGCTCATCATACTATGTACCATATCTAATAGGGTACGATTTATCCTTTCAGATACACCATTCAGTTGTGGCGTTCCTAGAGGAGTTAGCTGGGAAATAATGCCATGCTCTTTCAAGTATTCATCAAATTCAATACTCAAGTATTCACCTCCACGGTCTGATCAAAGAGCTTTAATACTTTTTCCTGTTTGATTTTCTACTTCAGATTTAAATTCTTTGAACTTTTCAAAGGATTCATGTTTGTATTTCATCAAATACAAATACCTAAACCTTGATTTATCATCAGTAAAGGTAATAAAGTAATGAAAACCACCTCTAGCCATTTCTTTAAATGAACCACATACATCACTATGTATTAGCTCCAAAATATTTTCAGCTCTTAGTCCTTGTCCAATAAAGGGTGATCTAGTCATTTTGCCCTGAAGGCAGGATTCACAAGTTGGAGTAGGTTTAGAACTCAATGAGGATAAAATCTACATTTTCTCCAGTTTTGCAATCCTATCTTCTGCAACATGACCTAATCTTAAGTGCCAAATATATTTTGAACTTGAGTTGATTTTCATCATGGCATTGCATTCTTTTAGATTGCTTGCATTCATTTTGTGTTTATCATTATTATCCAAATAATAAAGACCATCATGCATATAACCCGAGCCAACATAGTTATTTCCAAAATAAATATTGCCAACATCATCTGTGAACTAAAATTCATAACCATTTCTAGTCAAACTAGATATAGAAATGATGTTCTTAAAAGCATCAGGCATGTACAAAATATTATTCAAACACAAAACATGTTCACATATGTAAAAAGATTTAGATCCTATGGCTAAAGCTTCAATAGTTGAGCCATCGCCAATCCGGAGTCTAACATCTCGAGCATGCAAGCTGCTACTGTTTGCTAGTTCCTGCATATCATAAGAAATGTGAGAACTGGCACCAATATATAAAACCCAAGCTCAAGATATAGACATACCTTCTGAAGATATATCCTTCTTCTCCTTCACAGAATCAAGATACTCTGGGCAGTTCCTTTTCCAGTGCCCATCCTTCTGGCAGTGAAAACACTTTTCTTTGTCTCCATTAGCTTTGGTCTTCCCTTTATGTTTGGCTATCTTCTTAGAAGGTCTTGGAACTTGAGATTTCTTTTTCTTATTGCCCTTCTTCTTGTTGGACTTTCCAGCAGAAGAAGATGCAACCAAAGCTACCTCTTTTCCTTTATTGCCCGGCATATTCTTTTGGGCAATAACAAGCATGTTAAGTAAACCAGCCAAGGTGTATTCCTGCTTAGTCATATGGAAATTTATCACAAAATTCCCAAATGACTCAGGTAGGGACTGAAGGATCAAATCCGTCTGCAATTGGAAATCCATGTGAAAGTCAAGATGTTCGAACTGCTTAATAAGCTAAATCATCTTGTGGAGATGATCTCTTACATTTTTTCCCTCAGACATCCTCATACGAAATAGCTGCCTAGATATCTCAAACCTAGCATTATTGCTATGCTCACCATACAACTCTTATAGGTGAAGGAGGATCTCACTAGTACTTTGCATATTTTCATGCTGCTTTTGTAACTCATTACTCATAGAAGCAAGTATGTAACACTTGGCTCTCATATCATGCTCCTTCTACTTGTCCAAAGTGTCATGTTCCTCTTGAGTGGCCTCTGGAGGTAAGGGACTAGGAACCTTTGAGTCTAAAATATATCCAATATGTTCTAGGTTCAGGACAAGTTTTAAATTTCTTAGCCAATCTGAAAGATTAGGTCCTGTTAACCTATTGTGATTAAGTATGCTTGCAAGTATATTTAATGGTGGTAGTTGTTGTGTGCTCATTGTAAAGCCCTCACTTTACGTAGTTCATACATTCGACAACTCCGGTGACCTAATATCGATCCGGACAAGTCAGGATGTCTGGAACCACACTTCAGTGATAATAAACAGGCATAAAATGATAAAATAAATAAAAAGAAAATACAAGAAAAATTAAAGAAAAATAAAAGAGACAAAGTGAAACTAAGTTAAACGAGCCGACACCGAAGCGATGGGTGACCGCACTGGGAAGTTACGGCACAGGCAATAGCTAACCCCAGGACCGCGGAGAACCCTTAGGATTAAGTTTTGAGACATAATTAAAGACTTATTGAAGTATAATTGACACTGAAAATGTCAAAGAAAAATTAATTAGTATAAACAAAAAAACGAAAATTAAAGAAATCTGCGGTACAAGGAGTAAATCGGTAGTACCAAAAAATCTGAAATACAACCCAAAGAGGGGCATTTTGGTCATTTGACACCTCGAGTTGACTTTTGACCTAAATATCCATGAAAAATTAGTAGTATTAAATTTTGAAAATGCCATGAAAATGAGAAACTTGACATATAATGTAAATAGTGAGAAATTAGGGTGTTAATTACAATTAGGGAAACTTAGGATTATTTAAATGTTTAATTAAGATTAAGTGGAGCACTAAGGGGACTATTTAAATATTAGTGGACAAGAAGGGCAGCACTAACATCATCTTCATCTTCTTCCTTTAACATTGCCGAATTGTTTTCTCTCCATTTTCCACCATTGTCGTCCTTTCATGCAAGCTTCAAAGGTCCATCTTCAAGCCATGATTTGCATAAATGGTCTTTATTAAAGTTAATCCTTGCAAATTCATTAAAGTTAATCCTCACTTTGCAAGGAAGAAGTTGATACTAAATTCAAGAGATTTTGGTGAAGATTTAACAAGCTCCAACAATAGGTAAGTATTCAAATTCATTTCCTTCTTAAGTAAAGTTTGTGGGAAGCTTGAGATAAGTAAATTGATGAAGAAATTTTGAGGTTTTGATGAGTTATTATTATGTACTATTTTTGGCAGCCATGGTGATTAAAGAGCTTTGAATTGTTTTCACATGAATTTGATGGGTATTGATGTTGATTGAAGTAAATAAAAGTTCTAGTAGGTTAATTATTGGTGTATATTGAAGTTGAGTTCTTGAATTGGAAATTGATTTTGAGTTTGAAATTTTTTGTGTAATTGCTTAAATGGATAGCCATGGAATTGTATATTAAATTAACTATTCTTACATGTATTATGGAGAATTAATGTTTATTAATGTGATTTAAGGTGTTAGTAAGTTAACGTTATGTATATGTGATGAATGACCAAGTGAAAATTGGAGCTTAAAAGCAATTATGGGAGGCTTTACAATTCGGCAGCTTGTTAACTTCTTGAAGAATGCTGGAATTCATGAAGTTGTTTGATGAATTATGGTCTTAAAGATTGCTAAATGTGTATGTAAATTAGTGGTGAAGTTATATGTTATGGTAGTGGTAAAGTTATACGTTATGGTTAGGAGTGATTATGTGTATATATTATTAGAATTGGATTTGGTGAATTGGAATTGTAATTAGTGTGTTTTCAATTACTTATATACTGCCCAAATTAACTATAATGTGAAGTGAGGAATGGATTTGGTACCATACCAAATCAGAATTGGTATGAGAATTAGCAAGTAAAATGCATGTGGTTGGTGTTGAGGGAAGTATACAAGGGTAGTAGCTAAATTGAGCTATAAGTGTAAAATTGTAACCCCAATTGGTATGAGGCCAATTGGAGGCAAAACTAGACATAAAATAGGCCAACTTTCATGTGTAGGTCATGCTAAAATTCTGCCTAAAAGTGACCTAAAAGAATGACCAAATCCTAATTAGCATAACATAAGAACTCAGAAATTGACCATATGAACAGTAATCAATCTTTTGGCCATAACTCACTCAAAACTGGTCCAAATGACCTGAAGTATATACCATTGGAAAGCTTAGACATAGGGCTACAACTTTGGTGAAGACTACCAAGCCCAGAAATGCCAATTACTAAGTCAAAATGATCGCAAAAATTGGGTTACAAAAACTGGCCGAATTGAATTTGACCTAAAAATGACCTAAACTTCGCAATATAAGTGCAACTTGACCAGTAATAGTAAAATGACCATAACTTGGTCCATAGAACACCAAATGACATGAAATTAGTCCCAAAATTTCAATAAGACATAGATATACAATATTAGTAATTTGACCAAAACCTAGAAATCAAGGGAACTAGGTCAATTAACTTGATTAATTTGGCACACTAAATCTGGAATTGGCACATTTGACCATAAAATCTAGAAAATTCAAATAAGCATATCTCCCACAAGAAGTGTCCAATTTAAATGAGCCATACGAATTTGGAAAGCTAAGAAAGAGACCTAAAACTTTGTTTTAGGCAACTTCCTCAAATTATAAATGTATAAGACCAGAATTTAAGGTCAAAGCCATTGACCTAATTGAGGACCATGCCAATATAAGACCTTTGAGTCCAAGTTAATAATTTGTCTATAAAGAATTCTATAAGACTTGAAAAACGATAAGAAAAATTTCTGGGTGTCCCTAAGACATAGGGCAACAATAATTATGAAGAATGCTAGACCTCAATGTGATTACAAATAGTCCAAAAAAATTAGTAAATTCAGAATCAAAAATGCCTAAAAAGGAAACTAAAAGATTTGACCTAGTTATGGTTAATTGACCATAACTTGAGCTATACAACTCTAAATGGAGTGATTCAAAAAGGAAATTAAAAAAGACACAATGAGAAACAATTTAATGAAAAGAAATATGCTAAATTTACCTTGTAGCTTGGTCCAATAGACGGTAAACATTGGCCATGAAATCTGAATAATTACAATAAAGTGCAATAAGCTTTGAAATAAAATTGGCAACATATGTCAACATATGAGGAATGAAAAATGGAACATATTAGTGACATTAAAACTAATTCACCTAGTGTGCATTAAAGGTCAACATTATAAGTTGACTAATGAAAGGAATAGTATTAATAAAATTTAATTATTGAACCTTATTATTAGAAACAATTTAAATGAGTACTGAAATACTTTAAATTGTGTGTTTCAGTTAGAAGAGACACTGGGAAGGGAAAAGACCCACTGACTCAAGGACAAGAGGTGACTCATCAGAGGTTTGTGCACAACTAGTTTTTAATTGATTTTGTTCTGAATATTTCATATGATTTAATGACGTTATTTTTCTTATGTATTATGTTTATCAAGTATTGGATTTAATTCAATGATTATTGAAATTGTTATAGTATGTATGAATTTAGCTTTGTGAAATGGTATTTCAACAATTATTGAGCATTGTTGTGGATTGAATAAATTAGTTTTGAAAAATTGTAATAAAATATGTTTTGAATTGTGATGAACATAAAAATTATTGGATATTGGAATTAACATTTAATTGAATTGTGTTGTGATTTATGCTCACAAAAAGGACAAAGAGATTCATGATATTGTTTTATATCTCACTATAGATGCTTGACTAGGTTATTATCCGTCTCTCTCATTTGTTGAGGAGACAATGGAGTTAGCTTTATTTTGATTACCATGGTACGTGCATAGGCTTAGATTCTCCTCTTATTAGAGGTTAGATCTAAGTTTTTTTTTTTTTTTATTATGGCCCTTTCAGAAGTTTCATTATTGTGATGTGTACTGTGCACGATGATTCGACTTCCCCGACCATAGGGAGTTAGAATCCGATTCGACCTCCCCGACCATAAGGAGTTAGAATCACCCCAAAGATGGCCCTTTCGGATTAGTCTTGCACAGTTAGTGAGATAAAGAATAGTTTTTGAATAGTAAAGAATTTTGATTTCAAATGGGATTTATGCGTAATTGATTTTATTAGAATTAATCTTTATTTCCATGATTGCTGGAATTACTTTAAATGTCCAGTTGTGATTTGATAAATTGAATTTCTTGCTCAAAGTCATTTTAACAAATGATTTATATTATTAGCAACGAAGATTTTGACTTTTGAAATTTTCTTGAATTTCGAGATTTTCAAATTAATTGTTATAATTTTATCAATGTATATTGTACTATATTTTAAATTATAGCTGTGCACCTCTGAGTTCACCACTCTGTGATAGCTTTGTATGCTGTCGCAGGTGAAAAGAGCATAGAGCAGTTGAGTAAGCTTTCTTGAAGACACATTGGGACTAGCTCTGGGTATATCACAGATATACACTTGTACATAGATTTTTGATGTATGTATGTAATTATATGTATGTAAATTATTTAAGCAGTTGTACAAAAACTTTTGTAACATTATTTTAGTGTGTAATTGAAATGAAAATTATTTGTAATATTAATTTTAGTACTTTAATGAATGTACTATTTAATTTCTTCTTGAGTTTAAATTTACGTATGGTTTCCTTTATGATGAGTTTGGGTTGAAAATGAATTGAGATAGTTGATACAAATGATTTATGCATTTGTTAGATTGAATTGTGTTAAGAAATGATTTGAAATAGAGTTATGGTTGAGCAAAAATATTGGAAGTGTGTTTCTTTGCAGGTTTTGAACAACTATTTTCTCAAAAATATAGCCGGCACTCTATCGAAATTTTTGTAAAAATTGCAAAAATTTTAATGACCCGAAAATTTGATTTATGACTTAGTGTTAAATAAAGGTTTTTAATATTTATGAAAAATTTATCCACCACTTTCAAAATGAACGAAAATTGTTTTAAAATCCCTTATAGTATATTTAATGAGTTATCAGTAGGTGAAGTACGGTAATTCATTAGGTGTACTACGGGATCATGTTATGCCTTACGGAGGGGTAGGGTGTGACACTCATTATTATCAGAAGAATAACTGCATAAAATAACTAGATTAATTAGTAAATGTATCAAGTAATTAACCAAAATGATTATGGTCTTTTAATCAAATTGGTCCTCCCACTAACTTGGCGAATCCTACACTTCTAAAGTACGAAACGGAAATCCTAGTTGGATGGATTTTTAGTGGGTCATTGAATTCTTATAGTCTTATTGATCATCCTCAGGCACATCCATTATTGGAATTACAATAAACTATAAGTGAGCAACTCCTTGCCCATCACATCTCATGTGAGGTTCAATCATTTACCTAGCCCCTAATGCTCAAAATCTCAGGCACATTCATTATTGACTTATCTTGCATTAGTTAAGTTGATCCCATTGGGCCGGTAAACATGCAAATAATTTTAATATCCTCAGGCACATCTATTATTGGCCACCAAACCATTTACATATTTACAACATCTTATGCTTAACAATTATTCTTAAGAAAATCTCTTAAATTAATTGCATCATATGCAAGTATTTAAAATTTCTTAAAATAAGTGTCTCAATGGAGGGCCCATGATATAATTACCTTAATTATACCATTTCCAACTTAATCATTTGTTTGGAAGATTTAGTGGTCGGCTTAATTACTATTATGGTCTCACTTTGCACATTATCCAATTAGCATACATATATCATATACTTGCATACATTCCCATACATCTCATGCATACATTGATAAACATATTGTAACACCCCTAAGTTCGGTAGTGCGTTCTGCTGTTCCAGTGACCAGTGCTGTCCGGACAGCTAGGATGCCTAGAACCACACTTCAATGAGAGTGAGGAGACATAAAATAATGAAATACAAGAAAAGAAAGTACAAGAAAAACAAAGGAAAAATGATAGCAAAGAAATGTGATCAAGTTAAACGAGCCGGGAAACCTAGCGATGGGTGACCGCACCGGGAAGTCACGGCGTGGACCGTTGACTAGCTACTGATCTGGGGAACCACGGAAAACATTTTAGGACTTAAATAGAACCTTGTTGAAGAATAAATCTCATTAGAAAGATCAAAGAAAAATTAAATAATTAGTACAAAGAAAAGTGAGAAATCGAAAAAGCATAAAACCCAGATATTCAGAAAAATCGAACGTAATCTAACAGGGGCATTATGGTCATTTGACACCCCGAATTGTCTTTTGACCTAAATGTCCATTAAAAATAAATAATATTACACTTAGAAAATAAAATGAAAAATTAGTTTAATGGTACTTAAAGTAAATAGTTAAAATCATGGGTTAATGTGGGATTAAGTGAACAATTAGATTATAAAATGATTAAATTTGTGAGTGGACCACTAATGCATAAATTAAATACATAATAGGGCAGCTGTAACTCCACTAAACCAGCAGAAATATTCATCTTCTCCAAAGCATTCAAACTTGCCGAATTGAAGGAAAGGAGAAGAACTCCATGGGCGTTTGCATGCAAGCTTGATCCATCCTCCATTTTCAACTCCAATCTCTTAGGTTCCTTCATGAAACTTTGTCTACACATCACAAGGAAGATATTGACACCAAATTTGAGAAGTTTGGTGAAGGTTTAGCAAGTTACAATTAAAGGTAAGTTTACATTTTTGAGAATTCCTTTGTTAAACTTTATGTTCATGTTATGGGTGTTAGTTTTGTGAAGGAAATTTTAAAGTTTAAATAGTTATTGAGATAGCCATTTTTGGACAGCCATGGGGTCACGCATTTAATGATTTATTATGCATATAATTGATGAGAAATAATGTTGATCATGGTGATTTAATATCCTAGTGAATTATTTCACATATATATGGTGATTTATGCACTTGGATGGGAATTGATAAATTGTAGGGCACTTTGATGTTGAAGGACAATTTTCAGCAGCTTGGGAACACTTGAGTAAATGTATGTATTCATGGAAGTGTAGGCAGAATATTGACCTAGAAGGATTGATGGATATGTATGGAGATTGATATTGTAAAGTGTATGTAAGATTTGTAATGGTTAGGTGTGAATGTAATGGTACTTAGAACTTGTAAATGTGAATTATATTTGGTGTGTTGAGGGTAATTGTAATCTGCCCAAAGTAATGTTAGTGTAAAGTAGAATATGCTTTTGGTAATGTACCAAAACAGATTGGTAGAGAAGTAAACAAATTGCAAGGTAAATGTGTGTAATTGATGTGTGTTAAGCAAAGTAACCAAGGGCAGTGTACATTTTAGCCAATAAGTTTAAATGTGTAACCTCAATTGGTATGAGACCAATTGGAGGTGGAACTAGGCACAAAATGTGCCAACTTTCATTGATAGAACATACCAAAATTCTGCTTGCAAGGTGATGTGAAAAATGACCAATTCGGATTAGGTACACTTGAGACCTAAAAACTGACCATTTGGGCAGCAGTGAGTGTTTAGGCCATAACTCACTCAAAACAGGTCCAATTGACCTGAAATTTTGACCAAGAATATTTAAGACCCATACCTACAAGTCTTATGAAGACACCAAAACCAAGAAATGACCAGAAGCAAGTCAAAAAGCTTGCACAAGTTCGGGTCCAAAAACTGGCCGAACCAAAGTTGATCAAATTGACCAAAAATTGACCTAATTTGATACCAATTGACCAGCAATAGTATAATGACCATAACTTGGTCTACTTAACTCGGATTGACCTGAAATTTTGCCCCACGTGCAATAAGACATAGATCTACAAGTTTGTAGTTTTGACCGAAACCCGAAAACCGAGGAAACTAGGTCGTCCGGCTAGGTTAAACTAGTATCCCGAAATCCAGCAATTTGCAATAAAATGCAAGAAAACGCAATATACATAGAATTGAGTTTGGTAACACGTACCAAACCTAAAACCCTATCGAATGTGACATATGAATGACACCAAAACCTAATTTACCTAAAACGCATCGAGGGTTGGTATATTAGGTGATTAAGCAAATAAAGGTATTCAGTGAATTGTTTATCGAACATTATCGTTAGAGGCAAATTAATTTAGCATTGAAACACTTCAAATTGTGTTTCCCAGTTAACAAGGACTCAGCAAAAGGGAAAGAAATACTGAGTCAAGACCAGGAGACAAATATCAGAGGTTTGTGCACAACAACTATTTCTCTTGAATTTTTCAATTGAAATAAATATTGACTATTTGTATATTATTGTTTTAAATTGTGAAAATGTGTTTGATGAACACTTATTGATTGAAAAACATGGTGAATGGTTTGAAACTGTGAAAAATTGTTTGAATGATATTGATGGATACTTATTGATTGAAAAGCACTGTAAATGGTTTTTGTGGAAATTGAAGTGAATTACGAATTGTGTTGCCATTTTGTGAATGAAATTATAACTTTGGAAATTTATTGGATTCTTACGGATCATTTGAATAAAATGTTTGGAATTGTTTTGACTCACAATTGGCATGACACTGATACTATGTTCCTCCTCCATTAATGGGGTGAGTGTGATTATTCCTCCCTCTTTGACTTATCAGTCTGGGGTGAGTATGATTATGTTCCTCCCTCTTTGACTTATCAGTCTGAGGTGAGTGTGGATGAGTACTCATTATATAGCTAGCTTCCTCCCTCATTGATTTCGATTATTGGGGTGAGTGTGTCTTGTCGTGGTGTACAACACGGCATGTACGGAAAAATTGTGTCATGGCTTAAATTGTGATATTAATTGGCAACACTGTATTCTTCAATTATTTGATCGAATTGTGATATTAATTGGCAACACTGTATTATTCAGTTATTTGATCGAATTGTATTATTGATTTGCAAAACGATATTATTCAGTTATTTGATCGAATTGTGTTATTGATTTGCAAAACGATATTATTCAGTTATTTGATCGAATTGTGTTATTGAATTGCAAAACGATATTATTCAGTTATTTGATCAAATTGTGATATTGATCGGCAACACTGTGTTATTCAGTAATTTGATCAAATTGTGTATGAATTGGCAATATGGTATTCTTAAACTATTTGACTAAATTGTGTTATTATGAATTTTGATAAGTTGTGAATTGGAGTTTAAATTCCTTATGACATCCATTGTCTTGAATTTAACTATGGTTTTACGTATCCACTATTTATATGGTTTATGAGTTGTGATTTAAAGTTGTATTTGGTTAATGTTGTGCACCACTGAGACATTGTCTCAGCGATAGCTTTTTATTGCTGTCGCAGGTAGACAGACAGATAGGGCAGCAGACTAGGCTGCTAGTACCGCCAGCGAGAGATTTTTGGGTATAGTGAGTATACCGCATTTTGTATTTTGTAATGTAATGTATATTCACTGTATGTATATTTTGTTTTTGGTTTTGAGCAGTTGCAAATTCAAATTGTACCTTGAAGTTGTAAATTAATTATGAGATATTTGACTTGTAAAAACTGTATTATATTTCCTTATCTCAGACTTTGAAAAATTTCTATGGAATTGAGTTGATAAATTGTTGTGTTGAGAAATGTATTGGAGTTGAGATTTGGAAAATTATTGAAGTGTCTTTTTACAGGTTTCTGAAGAACTGTTTTATCCAAAATACAGATGACACTCTGCCAAAATTTTTACAGAAATTCCAAATAAATCAAATGAGTTAATTGTTTCACTTCAGTTCACAAAAGTTTTTAATACCTGTAAATAGTGCTCACCACTGTAAAAGAAGTAAGAAAAGTTTTTAAAATCCCTTGTAGTGTACTTAATGGGTTATCAGTAGACGAAGTTGGAAATTCATTAGGTATACTACGGGATCATGTTATGCCTTACAGAGGGGTAGGGTGTGACACATATAATATGGTATGATCATAGATTTTCTAAGGGATTCAATTCTGAGCCACCAATAATTGAATCAGGGCATTCTTAGGTGCATTTCATTCATTCTTTTACAAGAGTTGTTGAAGGAGTACATAATCAACACTTGATCTTGAATTCCTCCAACTGGTCCCACCAATGCCCTTGACCTCCTTGATCTTCTTGCAATCCAATTACATTGTAATCCTTGGCATACCAAGGCGAATTTACAAGAATATGGACTTTAAAGTCCTCAAATAAATGAAATTACAACTCAAATTATTGCAATATTTATAATACATGCCACCAAAAATAAAATTAATTATTTGACAACCCAAAGAAAAATAAAAGAAATAAATCCATTCACATTGGTCTTTTATTGTCCATGATCATCCATCATGCATATTACCATTAAACAATTAAATAAAACATACATATTAAAATTAAATTGAATATCTCATATTCAACTAAAAAATTCAGATTTGAATCTCATTCAAACAAATTTTAAAATTCAGATTTGAATCTCATTCAAACAAATTTAAAAATTCAGATTTGAATCTCATTTAAACAATTGAATCAAAATATAATTGTGTGATTAAAATTCTTAATTAAACAATTTAATTAAGCATGGGCCTAATTATGGTCCTTAGATCATACAACAATTGCATCATGAAGCCCAAACCATGCGCACACTTTAAATGGCCCAAAGCCATGCGCACCCATGGTGCATACACACATGCCGCCACCTTTGTTGGTCCAACCAGCAATTAATCAATCAACTTTTAATCAAATCACATAATTAAATCTCATATTAAACAATCTAAATGGCAAATATAGTGGCTCTGATGTCACACCTTACCCCTCTGTAAGGTATAACATGATCCCGTAGAATACTTAATGAACTACCGAACTTCACCTACCGATAACTCATTAAGTACCCTACAAGGGATTTTAAAACAATTTTCTTACATTTTGGAAGTGGCGAGCATTTTAGTAGGAATTAAAAACCATTTATTCAAAGTTCAAATACTAGACTCCCAACCTCCAATAAATCTCAATCAACTCAATTCAAATCACTTCAAAGTAATTCCACAATACAAATCAAAATTCATCATCTCAAAATATTTAATACTTCATTCACAAGGCATAAAACATGAAATTCACATGTACAAATATTAAATTTACAGAAGGAAATCCAAAAATAATATTATTATTACAATTTATTTACAACTGCTCAACTTACATTGATACATACAACATTATTATATTTACATCAAAATTAACTACAAGGGTATAAAATAATACCCGTACAAAAAGACCAGAGTAGTCCTCAATTTAATAGCAGCTCACTCTGCTGCTTTCTCCTTGCTCTTATCTGCGACAGCAAAATAAGCTATCGCTGAGTATAAAAATACTCAGTGGTGCACAATACAAATTTAAGATGCAATACATAAATCATTCATTGGTGAAACACAATTTCAATATTTCTCAAATTATCAAAGCTCATAATAACACAATTTAGTCAAACAATTTCATAAACACAGTGTTGCCAAAGTCTTAAGCTATGACACAAAATTTCCGATCAATGCCGTGTTGTACACCACGACAAAGCAATCTACAACCCCATTAATCGAAATCAATGAGGGAGGTGGCTAGCTAGCTAATGAGTACTCATCCGATCTCAACCTCAACTGGCAAGCCAGAAAGGGAGGAAAATAAACGATCTCAACCCCATAAATGGAAGAGGAATAATGTGATACTGTCATGCTGAGTGTGAACATAAAATCAATTCAAAACAATTTATTCAAATAATTTACTGAAAATCTGATAAATTTTCAAAGTCATATTCACAATCATAAGTGGCAACACAATTCATAATTAACTCAAAAAAATCAAATTTTCAAGAATCATAAATTTAAATAACAATTACTGTGCACAGACCTGACGTGAGTCGCCTCTAGGCCTTGACTCAGTCTTTCAGAGCTTCCAAGTCTTGTTCAGCTGAAACATACAATTTCACAGTGTTTCAGTACCATAACTTAGCATAAATCCAAAAATAAATTTCACTTCATTTTTACCTAGCTTTAATGTGCTAATTTCGACGTTCTCGAAGTTTTTGTGTTTCGGGTTACTATTCACTACACTGTTCAAGTCAAATTGTTGACTTTTTAAGGCTTAATAGGTATGGGAACTCCAACTTCACCCACATACCACATTTTGGTCATTAAATTTGTTGGTTTTGGTCATTTTCTCAAAGCTTAAATCCTTTTGGCCAAATTGTCAAATTTTCAGTTTTGGTGCTCCAAGTTGCACTGTTCCATTGGTAATTTTACTGTTAAAATTTGACAAAACGTCCTTCATAGAAAATTTTCCTTATTGTCTTAAGTTTATTCTCATTTTTGAATCACCCAAATTGGAGTTTTTTAGCTCAAGTTATGGCCATTTGAACTAGGGCTGCCGGATTGGACACAACCCAGATTTTCTGGGCAAATTTTGGTGCTGGCAGATTTGAGTTACCAACTTGGGGTGGCCAAATGGGTTGGTTTCTGGCAGAATTTGGACTTGTGTTCTTCATGAAAGTTTTAGGTCTATATCTCATCTAATCTCTTGTAAAATTTCAGGTCATTTTGACCTGCCTAGCTCGAGTTATGACCAAATGAACAAACACTGTTTATTTGGTTAGTTTGTACAGTGGCAGACTGCTCTTATTCAACTTTGGTCAATTTGTTCACTAGGTTTTGGTCACTTTTTGGGCATGGTTCCTAAATGAAAATTGTGTCATTTTATGTCTATTTTCATCCCCAATTGGTACCATATCAATTGGGCTTGTAAAATTTCAGTTTTGGTCCTTCAAAGTTGACTTGGTCATGCTACCAGCAGCATGACCATACAACCTCCGAATTTAACTTAATTTCCAACCATTCCCACACAACTCATTTGGTCATAATTGACCATTTTTCACTTCACAATAAGTCAAAGATATCATTTATTCATTTCTCACATTTTTTTGGTTCACAAACCCTAATATTCAAAACCCTAACTCATCCATCTCATGTATTTAATCACAATTAGTGCTCTTAATCCTAACCATTCAACTAAATAAGGTTTTTAAACTCATTCAAATCCATCAAACCATACAAAATCCTACTCCCCTTCAACAAGCCGAAATTTCAGTTTGGTCCTCCCCCCATATTTTTATTTCATTTTATTAGTTTCTAAGCTCATTTCAACAACTAATTACGCATTTAAAATGGAAAATAACAAGTTAACATACTAACCTATCTTTTGCCCTTCTTAAGTTGCAATAACAAGTTCTAGTAAGGTTTTTAGGGGAGTTATGAAGATTGAGTGAAGGAATTTAAGCTTAAGTGTAAGCTTAAATGAAGAGTTTTCATGGAGGAAATTGGGAGTGAGTGAGGCGGAAAAGAGAGGAAGAAGAAAGAGCTTTCTAAATTTTTTTTTCTTTTCTTTTATAAATTTTGGGTTATGGAAGACCATAAAAATCTAATTTAATAATTCAATTAATTAATTTTTTTATGGCATCATGCATGAGGTCATGCATGATGTCATCACCTTTTTACTTTTTCATTTTCCTCTTTTTTTTAATTTATTTTCCTATTAGTTCTTTAATTTAATTCTCGATTCCGATATTTTCTTTTCTCTGATTTTATTTGACAGTTAGGTCAGGAGTCAGCTCTCGAGGTCAATTGACCAAATCGCCCCTCGCCGGTTCATCCCGGTTTGCAAATAATTCCATATTTCTTTCGACTCCCTGACCTAATTATTTGACTGGCTTAACAGTTCTTTTTCATGATTTTCTCTTTTCCACTGTGTTTATAATGGTCCTAAGGGCCGCAGCGTCACATTTTATGGTTCGAAATTTGAGTTTAAAACGACTTCGTAGTCGTTCCCGAGGAGGTCACCCATCGCTGTGACTCTCGGCTCGTTTAACTTCTTATGTTCTGTTTTTCTTATTTATACTTAACTAATTCAATATTACTAATTATTTGTGTTTATGGTTTCTCTAGTTGTCTTAAGTATGGTTCTAATCCCTTAATTGTTCGGATCGACACCGGTCACCGGAACAGTGAAATATACCAGGCTATACAAATAGGGGTGTTACAATTCTCCCCCCCTTAAATAAATTTCGTCTCGAAATTTTACCTGGTATCAATCTCTAAACAGCTGTGGGTCCATAGTCTTCCTCACATTCGTAACATTTCTTTGTTATATTTGAACCAACTGTTCGAATTTTTACTTCCATAACTCTTTTTATCTGTCAATATTCTATAACTTACTTTCTTTTGTACTGAACTATAACCTTTCGATATTCTAACCTTTGAGTTTTAGATCCCTAAGTAGGATTTTCAAACTTATTTCTAACAATTAAATTCTGTCATGGCATAACTATACCAAAACAGATGTCGTTGGCAACTATTCTCATCTTGGTGTATTATCGAGTAGCACGTAGCTCTATACAATAATCTCAAGTCAGTACTGTAATCTGCAGCTTACAGTACAAACATCAAGAACATTGCATAATTACTACGATACATCCCAATAGATCAAATTTTTTGATATTTTATCCTTTTCGAATTTACTGATATTCGAATCTTATTCTGATTAACATATCCATTAACAATTACTAACAGTAACATCCTTGCCCTCATCTAGAACAATTCTATTACTGCATCTTATGTCACACCCTACCACTCTGTAAGGCATGACATGATCCCGTAGTATACCTAATGAATTATCAACTCCGTCTATTGATAACCCATTAAATACACTACAAGGGATTTTAAAAACTTTTCTTACTTCTTTCACAGTGGTGAGAACTATTTACAGGTGTTAAAAACTTTTGTGAACTGAAGTGATAGAACTAACACATTTGACTTATTTGGAATTTCTGTAAAAACTTTGGCAGAGTGCCATCTGTATTTTGGATAAAACAGTTCTTCAGAAAACCTGTAAAAAGCACTTCAATATTTTTCCAAATCTCAACTCCAACAAAATTCAACACAATATTTTTCTCAACTCAATCCACAACAATTTTTCAGTATTTTCAAAGGATGAGATAAAAGAAATATAATACGAATTTTACAAGTCAAATTAACTCATAATTCACTTTACACTTCAATGTACAATTTTAATTTACAACTGCTCAAAACCAACAACAATATGTACATACAGTGAACATACATTATATTACAAAATACAAAATATTGGTATACTCATTATACCCGAAAATCTCTCGCTAGAGGTACTAGTAGCCTAGTCTGCTGCCCTGTCTGTCTGTCTACCTGCGACAGCAATAAAAAGCTATCGCTGAGACAATGTCTCAGTGGTGCACAACATTAACTAAATACAAATTTAAATCTCAATTCATAATTCAAATAAATAGTGGATACTTAAAAACCATAGTTAAATTCAAGGCAATACTGTCATAAGGAATTTAACACAATATCACAATAAATCTCAATAATCAAAACATAGTTAAATTCGAAAGACAGTAAATGTCAGTAAGAATTTAAACTTCATTTCACAAATTATCAAATCGCATAACAACACAATTTAGTCGAATAAGTTAAGAATACAGTGTTGCCAATTCATTCACAACTTAAGCCATGACACAAATTTTCGATCAATGCCGCGTTGTACACCACGACAAAGCAATCACAACCCCACTAATCGAAATCAATGAGGAAGGGAGCTAGCTATATAATGAGTACTCATCCGATCACCTCAACTAGTAAACCAGAGAGGGAGAAAAATAAACGATCACGACTCCATAAATGGAGAAGGAAAATAAACGATCACAACCCCATAAATGGAGAAGGAATGATATGATACTGTCATGCTAAGTGTGAACATAAAATCAATTCCAAACATTTTATTCAAATGATTCGTGAGAATCCAATAAATTTCCAAAGTTATAATTTCATTCACAAAATGGCAACACAATTCATAATTATCTTTAATTTCCACAAAAACCATTTACAGTGCTTTTCAATCAATAGTATTCATCAAATCATTTACAATGCTTTTCAAGCAATAAATATCCATTCAAACACATTTTCACAATTTAAAACAATAATGTACAAATAGTCATAATTCATTTCAATTGAAAAATTCAAAAGAAATACTATTGTGCACAAACACAATTTAAATCAATAACATACAATTAATCATATGAAATCTTATTCAGAGTAAAATCAGTTGAAAACTAGTTGTGCACAAACACAATTTAAAACAATATCATATCAATAATCATATGAAATATTCAAAACAAAATCAGTTAAAACTAGTTGTGCACAAACCTCTGATAACTGTCTCTCGGTCTGGACTCAGTGTTACCTTCCCTTTTCCTGAGTCTTTGGTAACTGAGAAACACAATTTGAAGTGTTTCGGTACTAAATTAAACTATCTCTAATGATAATGTTCGATAAGTAATTCACTGAAGGCTATTATTTGCTCAATCACCTAATATACCGACCCTCGATACGTTTTAGGTAAATTAGGTTTTAGTGTCATTAATATGTCACATTCGATAGGGTTTTAGGGTTGGTACGTTTTACCAAACTCATTTCCTTGTTTAGTGCATTTTAATGCAACTTGCTGGATTCCGGGATACTAGTTTGACCTAGCCGGACGACCTAGTTCCCTCGGTTTTCGGGTTTCGGTCAAAACTACAAACTTGTAGATCTATGTCTTACGGAACGCGGGGCAAAATTTTAGGTCATTCTGAGTTATGTAGACCAAGTTATGGTCATTTTACTATTGCTGGTCAAATGGCATCAAATTTGGTCATTTTAGGTCAACTTTGGTCAACTTTGGTTCGGCCAGTTTTTGGACCCGAACTTGTGCAAGCTGTTTGACTTGCTTATGGTCATTTCTGGGCTTTGGTGTCTTCAAAAGACTTGTAGGTATGGGTCTTAACTATTCATGGTTAAAATTTTAGGTCAATTGGACCTGTTTCGAGGGAGTTATGGCCTAAACACTAACTGCTGCCCAAATGGTTAGTTTTTAGGCCTCAATTGTACTCAATCCGAATTGGTCATTTTTCATGTCACCTTACAAGCAGAATTTTGGTATGCTTTCTCAATGAAAGTTGGCACATTTTGTGCCTAGTTTCACCTCCAATTGGTCTCATACCAATTGAGGTTACACATTTAAAGTTATAGGCTAAAATGCATACTGCCCTTAATTACCTTGCTTAAACATACATCAATGACACATTTACCTTACTATATGTCCACTTCCCTTACCAATTCTGTTTTGGTACATTACCAAAACCATATACCACTTCACTTTAAAGTCACTTTGGGCAGATTACAATTATCCTCAATACACCAATTAAAACTCAAATTTACAAAGTCTAAGTACAATCACATATACACCTAAACATTACTCATTCTTACATACACTTTACACAACCAATCTATATACATATCCATCAATTCTCAATGTCAATATTCTGCCAATACCTTCATGAACTCATACATTTATCAAAGTGTCCCAAGGCTGCCGAAATGTCCCACAATTCGTCAATCTCCAATTTAAGTGCACAATCACCACATTTTCATGGAAATAACTTACTAGGATATTAAATCCCTCTACTCAACATGAATTTACATCAAATATATGTAATAATAAATCATTAAATACATAACTCCATGGCTGTCCAAAATGGACATATCAATAACTCCTCAACTTGAAAATTTTCTTCACAAATCCAATACCCATAACATGTACACAAAGTTTAACAAAGCAATATTCAAAAATGTAAACTTACCTATGGTTGGAACTTGCTAAACCTTGATTAAACTTCTTGATTTTGGTATCAAGCTCTTCCTTATGATGTGTAGACAATCTTTAATGAAGAACCCTAAATGATTGGAAGTGAAATGAGGAGGTTAGGTGAGCTTGAGAGAAAACGGCAATGGAGGTCTTTTAATTCTTCATTTCGGCAAGGTTTGGTGATTTGGAGAAGATGAAGTTTCTGATGGTGTAATGGAATTACAGCTGCCCCATTTTTCTTTTAGTTTATTCATTAGTGGCCCACTCACACAATTTAATCATTTAATAAGTTAAATTCCCACTTATTCAACATTAAACCCTTAATTCTTGCTATTCACTTTAGGTACCACCAAATTAATTTTTCATTTTATTTTCTAAGTGTAATATTATTTATTTTTAATGGACATTTAGGTCAAAAGATAATTCGGGATGTCGATTGACCATAATGCCCCTGTTCGGATTGCATTCCCGATTTTTCGGTAACACCGAGTTTTGTCTGTTTTTCGATTTCTCACTTTTCTTTGTACTAATTATTTAATTTTTCTTTGATCTTCCTAATGATATTTATTCTTCAATAAGGGTCTATTTAAGTCCTGAAAATGTTTTCCAGGGTTCCCATGATCCGAGGGCTAGTCAACGGTCCACGCCGTGACTTCCGGTCTGATGCGCCATCGCTAGGGTTCTCGGCTCGCTTAACTTGGTTGCATTTCTTTACTATTATTTTTCCTTTGTTTTTCTTGTATATTCTTTTCTTGTATTTCATTATTTTATGTCTCCTCACTCATAACGAAGTGTAGTTCTAGGCATCCTAGCTATCCGGATAACACTGGCCACCGGAACAGTAGAACGCACTACCGAACATAGGGGTGTTACATCTTACTTTTACGTCCTCTTGCCTTACATTAAGTAGGCTCGCCAATTAGCTTTATAATTCATGGTGTGTTAGAAAATACTTTTCGCCGATAAACTCTTTCAAAACTAATTTCACTTATTATCACAATCCTTATCTTAAAGGACTAATCACTAATGCATCAAAATTTATTCCCCTATAAAGGAATAACAACAAAACATATAGTTCTAACACTAACATAAAAGTATGCAACTCCAGGTTAAACAATACATATATATATATATATATCTTAGTTACTAATTGAGAAAGTACCAGCAATAATGTCAAAAGTCTCAGCCTCTTCTCTCTATCGTATAGCGTATACTCCAGCTGGAGCATCACCCTGTTCTGGCTGATTCACAGTGCTCTGACTTCTAGGTGTACTACCCCTACCTCTACCTTTGCCTCTACTAACTGATGGTGAACTCTTTGGGGTAGAAACTTGGGTTGATCCCTTTGGTGTAGTAAATGATCCAGAACGACCTGGATTTACACAATCCTTAGCAAAATGACCAGTCTCTCCACAGTTAAAACATGCTCCTACGGCTCTATAACATACCCCACTATGTGGTTTACCACAAGTTTCACAAAGTCGATCTGACAACGCATTCCTGGGTTTCAGTTGAGTTTGCTGATCGGATCGAGGTGGTTTCTGTCCAGAAGATCTATCTCTACTGGACTTCTTACTATCTCTGTTGTATCCCCCAAAGTTTTTACTATTTCCTGTAAGACCACTAGAACTATATTCTCTTGACTTTCCCTCTTTTCTGTCTTCTCCGATTTCTTTTCTCGTGTTGCTTGATTCAATTCTTTCTAATTCTAGTGCTTGAGAAATAAGTTCAGAGAAGTTGTTATGTTTGAATCCGACCACTTGCAATCTGATACTAGGCTTCAAGCCAGTTTCAAACCTCTTACATCTCTCCCTACTGGTAGAAAGTAGACTTACTGCATAATGGCTCAGGCGGAAAAATTCCCTTTCATATTCAACCACCGATCTACTCCCCTGTTTTAGACTTAGGAACTCTTGCAGTTTCTGATCTACATAAGCATCAGGGACATATTTTTGTCTGAATTCCCTGAGAGAGTCACTCCAGGTTAGCACTGCAGGTTCTACCAGACTGTGGGGAATGGTTTTCCACCAGGCATAAGCATCCCCCTGTAGCAAAGATACTGAGTATTCAAATCTAAGCTCATCCATGCAATGCAGTTTCTTGAATACCCTATCCATCCTCTCTAACCATTGTTCAGCCTATAGAGGATCTACTGTCCCCTTGAACTCTGTAGCCCCATATTTCATCAATTTGTCATATTGTCTAGCGGAAGACTGTGGTTGTACCACTGGTGTCTGTATTGGGACTTGAGTAGGCACATTACTAGCCATTTGTTGGAACATTGTAGCCATCTCACGAGCGAGCGAAAGCTGCAGATGCTGCAGGGTGGTCTTCTTGAACCACTGACATTGTGTAGGGCTGGGGCATCCCCTTGCACCTCAGCCTCTATAGATTGATTGACTGAACGATCACCCTCTTCCATAGTCAATGCGAGGATCTTAGACCTCCTAAATAATTAATACAAGGAGATTTCCTCCCGTTAGTGCATATTTATAATGTAATGTACTGTATGTATCAAACAATGATATTGAGCAGTTGTACTATGAAGAAAGAATATTCAAATAACATGTGAAAACAGAATTTAAAAACTTTGCTCTGATACCACTAAAACATGTCACACCCTACCCCTCTGTAAGGCATAACATGATCCCGTAGTATACCTAATGAATTACCAACTTCGTCTACTGATAACCTATTAAATACACTACAAGGGATTTTAAAACTTTTCTTACTTCTTTTTATAGTGGTGAGCACTATTTATAGGTGTTAAAAACCTTTTTGAACTGAAGTGAAACAGCTAACACATTTGGACTATTAATAATTTCTGTAAAAATTTTGGCAGAGTGCCATCTGTATTTTAGACAAAACAGTTCTTCAAAAACCTGTAAAAAGCACTTCAATATTTTTCTCAATCTCAACTCCAACATAATTCAACACAATATGTTTTTCAACTCAAATCCACAATAATTTTTTAAAGACTGAGATAAAAGAAATACAGTACAAATTTTTCAAGCCAAAATACTCATAATTTACTTTACAACTTCAATGTACAATTTTAATTTACAACTGCTCAAAACCAAGAACAATATATACATACAGTGAACATACATTACAGTACAAAATACAAAATGTGGTATACTCAATATACCCGATGATCTCTCAATGTAGTACTAGCAGCTTAGTCTGCTGCCCTGTTAGTCTGTCTACCTGCGACAGCAATGAAAAGCTATCGCTGAGTAAAATTTACTCAATGGTGCACAATAACAAGTTGAAATGCGATATATAAATCTTTTATTGATAGTTCACAAATCAAATGATTCACAATTCCATTTCACAATTTACAAAATTCACCTAACACAAATTTGATCAAGTAATTGAATAATACCGTTTTGCAAATCAATAACACAATTCGATCAAATAACTGAATAATACCGTTGCCAATCGATAACATAATTTAGGCCATGACACAATTGTTCCACACATGCCGTGTTGTACACCACGACAAGACACACTCACCCCAATAATCGAAATCAATGAGGGAGGAAGCTAGCTGAATAATGTGTACTCATCCACACTCACCTCAGACTGGGAAGTCAAAGAGGGAGGAACATAATCACACTCACCCCAGACTGATAAGTCAAAGAGGGAGGAATATATCACACTCACCCCATAAATGGAGGAGGAACATAGTAACAGTGTCATGCCAAGTGTGATTCAAAACAATTTCAAATCACAATATTTCATATGAACCATAAATCACATTTTATCTCAAAATTTCCATTTGCAAAGTTGGCAATACAATAAGTTCCAAATAATATTCCCAAAACCAAAGCAATCAAAAATTATTCATAACTCATTTCTCCAAATAAATTTGCTAGTAAAAGCAGTGAATATAAAAGTATTGTGCACGGACACAATTTAAAACTATAATGTTCAATTAAATTTTTAAGTAGAAAATGAGAAGTCAAAATTATTGTGCACAAACACAATTTAAAACAATAACGTACAAATAATCATAATTTATTTCAATTGAAAAATTCAAAAGAAATAAATATTGTGCACAAACACAATTTAAAATAATACAAATAATCATAATTTATTCCAATTGAAAAATTCAAAAGAATTAATTATTGTGCACAAACACAATTTAAAACAATACAAATAATCATAATTTATTCCAATTGAAAAATTCAAAAGAATTAATTATTGTGCACAAACATCTGATAACTGTCTCTTAGCTCTGACTCAGTGTTTCCTTCCCCTCCCTGAGTCTTTGCTAACTGAGAAACACAATTTGAAGTGTTTCAGTACTCATTTAAATTGTCTCTAACGATAATGCTTGATAATTAATTCACTGAATTCATTTATTCGCTTAGTCAACCTACTATGTCAACCCTTGGTACATTCTAGGTAATTTAGGTTTTAATGTCATTAATATGTCACATTCGATAGTCTTTTAGGGTTGGTACATGTTACCAAATTCATTTCCTTGTATACTGCATTTTCTTGCGATTTGCTGGATTCCGGGATACTAGTTTGACCTAGCCGGATGACCTAGTTCCCTCGATTTTCGGGTTTCGGTCAAAACTACAAACTTGTAGATCTATGTCTTATGGAACACGGGGCAAAATTTCAGGTCATTCTGAGTTATGTAGACCAATTTATGGTCATTTTACTATTGCTGGTCAAATTGCACCAAAATTGGTCATTTTAGGTCACTTTAGGTCATTTTAGGTTCGGCCAGTTTTTGGACCCGAACTTGTGCAAGCTGTTTGACTTGCTTATGGTCATTTCTGGGCTTTGGTGTCTTCATAAGACTTGTAGGTATGGGTCTTAACTATTCATGGTTAAAGTTTCAGGTCAATTGGACCTGTTTTGAGTGAGTTATGGCCTAAACACTAACTGCTGCCCAAATAGTCAATTTTCAGGCCTTACTTGCACTTAATCCGGATTTGGTCATTTTTCAAGTTACTTTGTAAGCAGAATTTTGGCAAGCTTTCTTCATGAAAGTTGGCACATTTTGTGCCTAGTTTCACCTCCAATTGGTCTCATACCAATTGGAGCCACACAATTAAAGTTATAGGCCTAAAACTCAAACTGCCTTATTGAAATTCTTGCATACACATCAAGCATCACTTTTAACACTCACCAAACTTAACATTCAAACCAATTCTGGTTGTACCACAACCTAAACATAATTCACAACACATTATAGGTCATTTTGGCAGCTTACAATTACATTCAACATACACCAACAAGTGCAGAATTTTTCAATCCAATTTACAACAATTCAATCACCTTTTTATGCTCATTTACATGTCCCACTTCATACCATCTTACACACACTCAAACTGCCATAACAACCAACACATTTTAACATCATTATTCCATAAACCAAGCATGAATTTCAGTATTCTTCAAGAGCTAACAAACTGCCACAATGGTACACTTACATTCCATTACTTTCCAAGCTTCAAATTTCATTTTACATTTACATATACTAAGTATACATTACCCAAACAATTTCCTACACAATATACATTTAATCAATCAATTAATTCACCATTTACAAGCAAAAATAAACTGCCCTTAAAGAGTTTTCATGGCTGCCAAAAATAAACATCACCATTAGAACATCAAACTCCAAAATTCTTCTCACAATTCAAGCACCCATAACCTCCTTACTAACTTTAATGAAGCACTAACCAAAAACTCAAAATTACCACTTTGGAAACTCTTCAAAACCTCTCCAAAACTTGGTCTTCTTGCTGCCTATCTACTGCCCATGGTGCGGTGGTCAAGTTTAATGAAGAAACCTTAACCATTGGGAGCTTGGATCATGGACGCATGGAGGTTGGAGCTTGGACGACCATGGGAAATTTTGGGACCTTTTTGGCTTGGCCATGGGAAAGTTTGAGGAAGAAGATGGCTGTGCAGAAGTTAGTGGAAGATGACAGGTTTTTAATTGATTTACAAGGTGTTAGTGGTCCACTAATGTAGAAATAACATTAGTTTAATCAAAGATTTTATTTTCCCACATTAAGCTTACCATTTTTGCTATTTACATTAGGTACCACTAATTTAATTTTTCATGACATTTTCCAAATATAATATCATGTGTTTTCAATGGAAATTTAGGTCAAAAGACAACTCGGGGTGTCAAATGACCACAATGCCCCTGTTCGGGTTGCATTCCCAATTTTTCGGTAACACCGGGTTTTGTCCGTTTTTCGATTTCTCACTTTTCTTTGTACTAATTATTTAATTTTTATTTAATATTTCTAATGATATTTATACTTCAATAGGTGTCTCTTTAAGTCTTAAAAAATATTTTTTAGGGTTCCTCGGGGTCCAGGGCTAGTCAACGGTCCACGCCGTGACTTCCCGGTGCGGTCACCCATTGCTAGGGTTCTCGGCTCGCTTAACTTAGTTGCATTTCTTTACTATTATTTTTTCTTTATTTTTCTTGTATTTTCTTTTCTTGTATTTCATTATTTAATGTATCCTTACTCATATCGAAGTGTATTTCTAGGCATTCTAGCTGTCCGGACAACACTGGTCACCGGAACAGTAGAACGCACTACCGAACTTAGGGGTGTTACATGTTGTTGTAAGCAAACTCAATCAAAGGCAAGTGTGTATCCCAACTACCCTCAAACTTAATCACACAAGCCCGTAGCATGTCCTCCAAAATCTAAATTACCCTCTCAGACTGGCCATCTGTCTGTGGGTGGAATGCAGTACTAAAGTTCAATCTAGTTCCTAGGGCTCTCTGAAGACTACCCCAGAATCTAGAAGTGAACCTAGGATCTCTGTCTGATACAATGGATACTGGCACTCCATGAAGTCTCACAATCTCATCAATGTATAACCTGGCCAATCTGTCCAAACTGTAGTCCATTCGGACTGGCAGAAAATGAGCAGACTCAGTCAGTCTATCAATAATGACCCATACTACATCATGACCCTTATGTGTCTTTGGAAGTCCCATCACAAAATCCATTGTTATTCTCTCCCATTTCCATTCTGGCACTGGTAGTGGATGTAACAACCCAGTGGGTACTTGATGCTCTGCCTTTACTTGCTGACAAGTCAGGCATTTTGACACAAACTCTGCCACATCTCTCTTCATACCCATCCACTAGTAATGCTCCTTTAGCCCTCTATACATTTTTGTACCACCAGGGTGCATAGCAAAAGGAGACTCATGTGCTTCCTTCAAAATGATCTGCCTCAAATTAACATCATTAGGAGCACACATTCTGCCTTGGTGTAGCAGTAAACCATCATCTCTGATTGAGAACTCTGGTTTCTTACCCTGCTGGACTTCTTCCAAAAGCTTCTAACACCTTTCATCATTCTGAGCAGCCATTCTGATCTGATCAATCAACACTGGCTGTACATGCCATGCAACTGCTGTCTGCCCTTCATCATTAATCTCTAAACTGGCATGTAATAATCTCAACTCATGTACCAAAAACAAAGGAGTAACCTATAGACTTGCCATAGTCTTGCGACTTAGGGCGTTAGCTATAACATTAGCTTTCCCTGGCTGATAGTCTATTAGACAATCATAGTTTTTTATCAATTCTATCCATCTCCTCTGTCTCAAATTCAACTCTTTCTGGGTGCCCAAATACTTTAAATTCTTATGATCTGTGTAAATGTAACACTTCTCCCCATACAAATAATGTCCCTAGATCTTAAGAGCAAACACAATAGCTGCAAGCTCCAAATCATGTGTCGGATAATTCCTCTCATGCGGTTTTAGCTGGCGTGATGCATAGGCAATGACATTTCGATCTTGCATCAACACACAACCTAACCCATTGTGAGAAGCATCACTGTAAAATGTATATTCTTTACCCGGTGTTGGTAAAGTCAGGACTGGAGCCTCTGTCAAACATCTCTTCAATTCATCAAAACTTTGCTGGCATTTGTCCGTCCACTGAAATTTCACATCCTTTCTAAGTAGCTTGGTCATTGGAGATGCCAACATGGAGAATCCCTTAACAAATTAACGGTAGTATCCAGCTAACCCCAGAAAACTGCGAATCTCTGTGACATTTCTGAGTGGCTTCCAATTAAGGACAGCTTCAATCTTACTTGGATCTACCTTAATACCCTCTGCTGATACTATATGTCCCAAAAAGGATATCTCCTTCAGCCAAAATTCACATTTCAACAATTTGGCATATAGTTGTTTCTCCCTCAAAGTCTACAGTACAATCCGCAGATGTCTATCATGCTCTTCTGCATTCCTCGAATAGACCAATATATCATCAATAAATACCACAACAAAATGGTCGAGGTATGGTCTGAAGATAGTGTTCATCAGATCCATAAAAGCAGCCGGAGCATTAGTTAACCCGAATGGCATGACCAAGAACTCATAATGGCCATAGCGGGTTCTGAAGCCAGTTTTAGAAATACTCTGCTCTTGTACTTTCAGCTGATAATAACCTAATCTCAGGTTAATTTTGGAGAACACAGCTGCACCCCTCAACTGATTAAACAAGTCATCAATATGGGGCAATGGGTATCTGTTCTTTATTGTCACCTTATTCAACTGCCGATAGTCATGCATAATCGGAGAGTGCCATCCTTCTTCTTAACAAACAATACTGGCGCTCCCCAAGGTGTCACACTAGGGCGGAAAAAGCCCTTATCAAGCAACTCTTGCAACTGTACTTTCAATTCTTCTAGTTCTGCTGGTGCCATTCTGTATGGTGTTATGGAGATTGGGTCCACACCAGGCATAACATCAATTTCAAACTGCACTTCTCTTTCTGGAGGTAATCCTGGCAATTCATCAGGAAATACATCCGGAAAGTCACATACAGTAGGAATGTCCTCCAATGCTGGACTCCCCACTTGGGTGTCTATCACATGTGCTAAGTACGCCTCACACCTTTTCCTAATCATTTTTCTGGGCAGTGCAGTTGAAATGATGTTTGAAGGCAATAACTGCCTCTCCCCATGTATTACTACATCACCATACTGAGGAAGACTAAAAGTGACCGTCTTCAGTTTACAGTCAATCATTGCATGATGCCTGGCTAACCAATCCATGCCCAAGATAATGTCATAATCTCTGAAGGCCATTTCAATTAAATCAGACAAAAAAGTGTGTCCTTGGATCACCAAAGGACAGTCCCTATATAGCCTATTTACCCTGACCTCCTGGCCTAATGGACTAGTTACTAGCACATCATAGTCCATTGGTACACACTGAATAGCAGTAGAGCACATCACACTAGCACTAACATATGAGTGTGTGGAGCCAGGATCAAATAACACATATACATCTTGGTCAAGGATGGAGAAAATACCAGCTACTACATCTGATGTTTCAGCTTCCTCCCTCTGACGCATGGTATACACTCTGACTGGTGCGCCACTGGGTACTGGCTGGTTAACAGTGCTTTGACTTCCAGGAGTGCTACCAGGACCCCTACCTCTGCCTCTACCTCTAGCAGCTGACTGTGACCCTCTAGGTGCAGAGACTTGGGCTGATCCTTCGGATGTAGCAAAAGATCCAGACTGGCGCAGACTAGTGCAATCCTTAGCGAAATGTCCGCTCCCTCCACAGTTAAAACATGCACCGGTGGCCTTGAAACAAACCCCACCATGAGTTCTCCCACAAGTTTCACACTGTCGTACTGATAGAGATCCTCGAGAAGCTTGTTGGGTCGGCTGACCAGACCGGGGTGGTCTTTGGCCAGAAAATCTGCCTCTGCCGGATCTACGGGAGCTGGATCCCCCAAACTGTTTCCTCTTGCCAGAACCACTTTCAGATGCTTGTCCAGTAGTCTTTTCAGCCTTCTCTTTCTCTTGTGAACCCTTCTTCACTGCCCCTTCGGATTCTATCCTTTCTAATTCCAAGGCTTGTGAGATCAATTCAGCAAAATTCTGATGTTTGAAACCCACAACTTGCATTCTCAGACTCTGCCTTAGCCCGAACTCAAACCTCTTGCATCTGTCTCTGGGGGTGGAGACTAAGCTTCCAGCATAGTGGCTTAGCCTTGAGAAATCTCTCTCATATTACCTCTGATTCGGTTCCCTTGTTTCAAACTCAAGAATTCTTGCAACTTCATATCCACATATGCATCGGGAACCCATTTACGCTGAACTCCTCAAAAGTCTGTCCATGTCAGCACAGGTGGCTCAACCAGGCTGTGGGGGATGGTCTTCCACCGTTCAAACGCATCCCCTTGCAACAAGGAAACAGAATACTCAAATTTCAGCTCTTCTGTACATTACAGCTTTCTGAAAACTCTTTCCATTCTTTCCAACCACTGTTCTGCCTCCAATGGATCCACAGTGCCTTTAAACTCAGTGGCCCCAAATTTCATCAATTTTTCATACTGCCGAGCTGAGGGCTGTGGTCGTGCTACAGGTACTGGCATCTGAGCTTGGGGTGGCACATTACCCGCCATTTGCTGGAAGAACGCAACCATCTGCTGTACAAATTGAGCAGGAAACTGCGGTCTTTGGTGCGGAGTGAGTGGTGACCCACTCACGCTCGGAGTCTTTGGGCTTCCCCTTGAACCTCAGCCTCAACAGATTGTTCTTCGGAATGATCTCCTCCTTCCATTCCGTTTTCCCAAATTTTCTACTTCCTGAGATCAAACACAAGGAGGTTGACCTCCGTTAGTGCATATTCATGATGTAAATATATCATATATATCAATTTAAAGACACTTGAGCAGTTGTACTTATCAAGAAATATTCACATGCATAGTCAAAATTTATTGAAAAACCATGCTCTGATACCACTAAAACATGTCACACCTTACCCCTCTGTAAGGTATAACATGATCCCGTAGAATACTTAATGAACTACCGAACTTCACCTACCGATAACTCATTAAGTACCCTACAAGGGATTTTAAAACAATTTTCTTACATTTTGGAAGTAGTGAGCATTTTGGTAGGAATTAAAAACCATTTATTCAAAGTTTAAATACTAGACTCCCAACCTCCAATAAATCTCAATCAACTCAATTCAAATCACTTCAAAGTAATTCCACAATACAAATCAAAATTCATCATCTCAAAATATTTAATACTTCATTCACAAGGCATAAAACATGAAATTCACATGTACAAATATTAAATTTACAGAAGGAAATCCAAAAATAATATTATTATTACAATTTATTTACAACTGCTCAACTTACATTGATACATACAATATTATTATATTTACATCAAAATTAACTACAAGGGTATAAAATAATACCCGTACAAAAAGACCAGAGTAGTCCTCAATTTAATAGCAGCTCACTCTGCTGCTTTCTCCTTGCTCTTATCTGCGACAGCAAAATAAGCTATCGCTGAGTATAAAAATACTCAGTGGTGCACAATATAAATTTAAGATGCAATACATAAATCATTCATTGGTGAAACACAATTTCAATATTTCTCAAATTATCAAAGCTCATAATAACACAATTTAGTCAAACAATTTCATAAACACAGTGTTGCCAAAGTCATACACAACTTAAGCTACGACACAAAATTTCCGATCAATGCCGTGTTGTACACCATGACAAAGTAATCTAAAACCCCATTAATCGAAATCAATGAGGGAGGTGGCTAGCTAGCTAATGAGTACTCATCCGATCTCAACCTCAACTGGCAAGCCAGAGAGGGAGGAAAATAAACGATCTCAACCCCATAAATGGAAGAGGAATAATGTGATACTGTCATGCTGAGTGTGAACATAAAATCAATTCAAGACAATTTATTCAAATAATTTACTGAAAATCTGGTAAATTTTCAAAGTCATATTCACAATCATAAGTGGCAACACAATTCATAATTAACTCAAAAAAATCAAATTTTCAAGAATCATAAATTTAAATAACAATTACTGTGCACAGACCTGACGTGAGTCGCCTCTAGGCCTTGACTCAGTCTTTCAGAGCTTCCAAGTCTTGTTCAGCTGAAATATACAATTTCACAGTGTTTCAGTACCATAACTTAGCATAAATCCAAAAATAAATTTCACTTCATTTTTACCTAGCTTTAATGTGCTAATTTCAACGTTCTCGAAGTTTTTGTGTTTCGGGTTACTATTCACTACACTGCTCAAGTCAAATTGTTGACTTTTTAAGGCTTAATAGGTATGGGAACTCCAACTTCACCCACATACCACATTTTGGTCATTAAATTTGTTGGTTTTGGTCATTTTCTCAAAGCTTAAATCCTTTTGGCCAAATTGTCAAATTTTCAGTTTTGGTGCTCCAAGTTGCACTGTTCCATTGGTAATTTTACTCTTGGAATTTGACAAAACTTCCTTCATAGAAAATGTTCCTTATTGTCTTAAGTTTATTCTCATTTTTGAATCACCCGAATTGGAGTTTTGTAGCTCAAGTTATGGCCATTTGAACTAGGGCTGCCGGATTGGACACAACCCAGATTTTCTGGGCAAATTTTGGTGCTAGCAGATTTGAGTCACCAACTTGGGGTGGCCAAATGGCTTGGTTGCTGGCAGAATTTGGACTTGTGTTCTTCATGAAAGTTTTAGGTCTATATCTCTTCTAATCTCTGGTAAAAGTTCAGGTCATTTTGACCTGCCTAGCTCGAGTTATGACCAAATGAACAAACACTGTTCATTTGGTCAGTTTGTACAGTGGCAGACTGCTCTTATTCAACTTTGGTCAATTTGTTCACTAGGTTTTGGTCACTTTTTGGGCATGGTTCCTAAATGAAAATTGTGTCATTTTATGTCTATTTTCATCCCCAATTGGTACCATATCAATTGGGCTTGTAAATTTTCAGTTTTGGTCCTTCAAAGTTGACTTGGTCATGCTGCCAGCAACATGACCATACAACCTCCGAATTTAACTTAATTTCCAACCATTCCCACATAACTCATTTGGTCATAATTGACCATTTTTCCCTTCACAATAAGTCAAAGGTATCATTTATTCATTTCTCACTTTTTTTTGGTTCACAAACCCTAATATTCAAAACCCTAACTCATCCATCTCATGTATTTAATCACAATTAGTGCTCTTAATCCTAACCATTCAACTAAATAAGGTTTTTAAACTCATTCAAATCCATCAAACCATACAAAATCATACTCCCCTTCAACAAGCCAAAATTTCAGTTTGGTCCTCCCCCCATATTTTTATTTCATTTTATTAGTTTCTAAGCTCATTTCAACAACTAATTATGCATTTAAAATGGAAAATAACAAGTTAACATACTAACCTATCTTTTTCCCTTCTTAAGTTGCAATAACAAGTTCTAGTAAGGTTTTTAGGGGAGTTATGAAGATTGAGTGAAGGAATTTAAGCTTAAGTGTAAGCTTAAATGAAGAGTTTTCATGGAGGAAATTGGGAGTGAGTGAGGCAGCAAAGAGAGGAAGAAGAAAGAGCTTTCTAAATTTTTTTTTTTCTTTTCTTTTATAAATTTTGGCTTATGGAAGACCATAAAAATCTAATTTAATAATTCAATTAATTAATTTTTTTATGGCATCATGCATGAGGTCATGCATGATGTCATCACCTTTTTACTTTTTCATTTTTCTCTTTTTTTTAATTTATTTTCCTATTAGTTCTTTAATTTAATTCTCGATTCCGATATTTTCTTTTCTCTGATTTTATTTGACAGTTAGGTCAGGAGTCAGCTCTCGGGGTCAATTGACCAAATTGCCCCTCGCCGGTTCATCCCGGTTTGTAAATAATTCCATATTTCTTCCGGCTCCCTGACCTAATTATTTGACTGGCTTAACAGTTCTTTTTCATGATTTTCTCTTTTCCACTGTGTTTATAATGGTTCTAAGGACCGCAGCGTCACATTTTACTGTTCGAAATTTGAGTTTAAAATGACTTCGCAGTCCTTCCCGAGGAGGTCACCCATCGCTGTGACTCTCGGCTCGTTTAACTTCTTATGTTTTGTTTTTCTTATTTATACTTAACTAATTCAACATTACTAATTATTTGTGTTTATGGTTTCTCTAGTTGTCTTAAGTATGGTTCTAATCCCTTAATTGTCCGGACAGACACCGGTCACCGGAACAGTGAAATATACCAGGCTATACAAATAGGGGTGTTACATCTGATGCCAATTGAAGGAGCAGAAGCATGTAAATTGTTAGATTAGAGCATTGAATTTAAAAATTTTTCTTCTAGGGTTACATGCATCATACCAGATCCTTTATGTGCCTAATTAATTTCAATGCTCGATTGCATATTAAAAAACTTTTAATATGTATTAAGATCTATGTTTTTCATTCAAGATTGTGAATTAATAAATTAATTCATTTAAACCCTAGTTTAAAAGAGAAGTTAGAGCACTAACCTCTTTGATGCAATATGGATGTGATTGGCAACTTTATGAAGCACCTAGGACCCCAAATGTTGTCCTTCTAGCTTGTCCATACCAAGATCACTAGTAGGCAGCCCCCAATCTTGCTTCTCAAGCCTTACCAATAAATTATAAATTGGGATCGTACCTTTAAAGAGGTTGTATGTGTGCATAGGACACTAGACACAATTTCTAGCAATTTTAATTCAAAGAAAATAATTGACTTCTCTTTGAATTGATGAGAAAAGAAGAAGAGAGGAGAAAGAGAAAGAGGTGCCGCCACACATAAGAGAGAAAGGAGTGTTGGCTGATTTTTCTTATAACATCTCTTTATATAATTAGGTCATTAAGTCACTTAAACCCTATGCCACATGTCACCACCTCATTGCATCTTACCTTTAATTGACTCAATCACATTAAGCCAAGTGTCAAAGCTAGACTTAATCTTGACTTTAATCATCTTACAGGATAGTAAGACAAATGGCAAACTTATATGATGCCATGTGTCACCATCTCATGGTGTCACATGTCACCATGTGAAATGACCAAATTACCCTTATGTTGTAATTTTGAGTTCTCAACCCAAAATCATTATTTCTTCTCTTCTAATCAATTTATATCAAATATAAATTAATTAATTAATCTCCATTAATTAATTTCTCACAATTAAATTCATATTTAAACACTTTAAATATAAATTTAACTTATACTATACATCCAATAACCTAGATTCGGTTTCAAGTCATGCTAGGGACTTTGCAATCTTATTGCAAACCAAACCTATTTAATTAATCAATTAAACTCTTTAATTAATCAATTAAATCACATTTAACTTGGTGATTAACTTGTGTATGTGTGTGACTCACTAGGCTCATCACTAATTGGTAATGAGATATGATATTAACTCTTAATATCATCAGCACTCTTTCTTACCATAAATGATTTCTCTAAATCATTTTAGGCACCTCATAGACCATGGTTAACACCTAGCATAGCATGCCATGGCCACCCGATCAATAATAAGGAATACCTTAAATGAACCTATAATCATATGTTACCATGCACTAGAATCTTTCTGTTATAAAATCCCAATTCGAGTTGGAGTCATGGTTTATGTCAAACCCCATTTGCTATGAATATTATGTTCTCTTTTAATTCCAGTTCTTGATTAATTAGATTTTCTTATCAGAAACTCTTTTCTGACTAAATCTGCCTGTCCTAGGCAGGAACTTGAAATATCAAGAACAATTAAATGAACATAGGGCTTTATTCCTATTTACTTAGGGTAACAGATTCCATCTTGATCAACACCTACCTCCATATATAACTAGTAAGAGCCTACACATGCCCATATACCCTTACACAGTACAAGTATGAAAGCAGTATCAAACTCAAACCACCTATATACAAGATAATTGTGTTATCTCAAGTCTAAAGATTATATGCACTGATATGATATATGACAATGCATTGACAAGAGTAAACTCCATGTGCTTGTCATATGTGTCACTGGTTTGGCCTACTTATCATGTATAAGTACCTGTCATGTTTGTGATATGGCATGAGACTCACCATTCCATCTTATTTATATCTTATATAAATACCTTGGGAATAAACATGATTACAATCTTTCTAGATAGGTCATGTCCGTATGGTCAAGTATCCTCGATTGTGAACCAATTTATGATATTTTGTGCTAGAAATACTGTCACTCATATTCTTAACAACTTAAGAATAGAATTTCTAACAAAATATCAATGAACCTTTTCTATTACACATAAATACATTATATAAACGGAAAAGTGGAATTGCCTTTTATTAATAAAATATGTACTAGATACGTACTAAATGATATGCTCTAGGACATACTACTAACAGAAGCTTATGCAATGGCTTGAAAACCTAGGTCTTCTCCACTATTTTCTTTAGGAAATCCATAGAAAACCCTAAATTGAAGTGTGATTTGAAGAAAGCTCCCAAGAAATCAAGAGAATTTGGAAGCTTAGAAGAAAGAAAAATTCTTCCAAGGTGGGTTCAATAAGGGAGTGAAGACTTTGGATGAATTGAAGATGAATTGAAGTTAAAGAGAGCATTGGAAAAAAGGTTAGTGCTATGAATCCCTTCTTGAAGTTGTAAGAAATTCAGTTAGGGTTTGTTAGGTTTGGGGGTTTTCTTGTATATGCTCTATTTAGTGTAATTAGGTGTAAATTATGATTATTTGGATATGGAGCTGTGGGAATATGTAAAGGAAATACCAAAACAATAGATGAAATATAAGGTTTTATAGTGAGACAGATTCTGGACAGCATGAGTCCAGTGTGTTCAATTTGCCTCTAAGTTGAGCTACACAACCCCAATTGAAGTGAAATCTAAGCCAAATTAAAGCTAAGACACATAGCTACAACTATTGTGTTTTGGCCTAGGCCAAAATCTTAGGGCAAATGAGTTAAATTGCTAGGAAAAATGCTAAACACTAAAGCTGGAATTTCCTAGAATTCTAGCAAATTACCCTTTGACCTCCGTGTGATGATTAGGGCATAACTCTCACTATATAACTTCAAATGAGATGATTCAAAATGATCTGGAAACCTAATACATAGGCCCATAACTTTGTTTTAGAGACCTTACTCAAATTCTGGGTGTAAGACCTTGAAATGTTAAATGCAATACTGACCTGAAAACCTGAAAACCCAGAAGGTGTAGGGTCCGTGAGTAAGAGTTGATCAATTAGCCATAACTCATTCTACAAAACTTTAAACTTAGTGATTCTTGAACCTATATGACCTTGAGACATAGGGGAACAATTCATATGAAGAACATGAAGTCAAATTATGACTGTAACTTGTCTAAAATGGCTTGACAAACTAGTTTCAGAAACCTACCCTATTCTGGAATGGCCTCAACCCAGAATTGGTCAGTGGACCAGTTTTGGTAAAATAGCCATAACTCAATCTAGACAAATACAAATTGAGTGATTCTAAAACCAAATTAAACATAAGACATAGATCTACAAATCTCATGAAGAGAGTATGACCAAATTCTTTCTGCAACTTAATTAAATTACTGATTAAAATTAAGATATTAATTATGAAAATTTTAAAAGTAAGCAAAATGGCTTAAGCTATAAATTGTGATTGTTGCCAAAGGTGAAATAAGCATTATTTGCATATGAAATTATGGCATTGTCAACATTATAGTTCATGTAACACCCCTAAGTTCGGTAGTGCGTTCTACTGTTCCGGTGACCAGTGTTGTCCGGACAGCTAGGATGCCTAGAACTACACTTCGTTATGAGTGAGGAGACATAAAATAGTGAAATACAAGAAAAGAAAATACAAGAAAAACAAAGGAAAAATAATAGCAAAGAAATGTAACCAAGTTAAGCGAGCTGAGAACCCTAGCGATGGGTGACTGCACCGAGAAGTCACGGCGTGGACCGTTGACTAGCCCTGGACTGCGGGGAACCCTGAAAAATATTTTTAGGACTTAAAGAGACATCAATTGAAGTATAAATATCATTAGAAATATCAAAGAAAAATTAAATAATTAGTACAAGGAAAAGTGAGAAATCGAAAAACAGATAAAACCCGGTGTTACCGAAAAATCGGGAACGCAACCCGAACAGGGGCATTGTGGTCATTTGACATCCCGAATTGTCTTTTGACCTAAATTTCCATTAAAAATAAATAATATTACACTTGGAAAATATAATGAAAAATTAAATTGATGGTACCTAAAGTAAATAGCAAAAATTATGGGTTAATGTGGAATAAATGAAAGTTAAACTTATAATATGATTAATTTGAGTAAGTGGACCACTAAGAATTATAATATGGATTAAATATATTGATTAAGTGGGCAGATTACTTCCACTAAAATTTCATTTCCTCATTTATTCATCCATTGCCGTAAGGAAGAACTTCTAAAGCCCTTCTATGGCCACCCCATTTGCATGGCTTCATTTCACCCATTTTCAAGCTAGATTTTGATTACTTGTCTTCATTAAGTTTTATCTCCACATCATAAGGAAGAGTTTGATACCAAAATCAAGAAGTTTAGTGAAGGTTTAGCAAGTCCCAACCATAGGTAAGTTTGTATTTTTGAATATTGCTTTGTTAAACTTTGTATATATGTTATGGGTGTTTGATTTGTGAAGAAAATTTTTAAGTTTTGAGAAGTTCTTGATATGTCCAATTTTGGACAGCCATGGAGTTCTATATTTGATTAAGTATTCTTACATTTATTTGATGGGAAATTATGTTGAGTAGGGTGATTAATGTCCTAGTAAGTTAATTCCATGTATATATGTGGTGATTGTGCAATTGGGATGGAAGTTGATGAATTGTGGGACACTTTGGCATTGTGGAGCATTTCGGCAGCTTTGAGACTCCTTAATGAATGTTTGAATTCATGGAGATATTGAATAAATTGTGATATTGAGGATTGAAGAATATGTATGTAAATTGGTTGTGTAAAGTGTATGTAAGAATTAGAAATGTTTATGTGTATATGTGGTTGTAATTGGACTTTATGAATTAGAGTTTTAATTGGTGTATTAAGGATGTTTGTATTCTGCCCAAAATGATTTTAATGTGAAGTGGTAAATGGTTTTGGTAATGTACCAAAACAGAATTGGTAAGAGAAGTAGATTTGTAGCAAGGCAAATGTGTAATTGATACATTTTTATGCAATGTATTTAAGGGCAGTATGCATTTTAGCCTATAACTCTAAATATGTAACTCCAATTGGCATGAGACCAATTGGAGGTGAAACTAGGCACAAAATGTGCCAACTTTCATTGAGAAAGCATACCAAAATTCTGCTTGAAAGGTAGCATGAAAAATGACCAATTCGGATTAAGTACAATTGAGACCTGAAAATTGACCAATTGGGCAGCAGTTAGTGTTTAGGCCATAACTCACTCAAAACAGGTCCAATTGACCTGAAATTTTAGCCATGAATAGTTAAGACCCATACCTACAAGTCTTATGAAGACACCAAAGCCCAGAAATGACTATAAGCAAGTCAAACAGCTTGCACAAGTTCGGGTCCAAAAACTGGCCGAACCAAAGTTGACCAAATTTGACCTAAAATGACCTAATTTGATGCCATTTGACCAGCAATAGTAAAATGACCATAACTTGGTCTACATAACTCAGAATGACCTAAAATTTTGCCCTGCGTTCCGTAAGACATAGATCTACAAGTTTGTAGTTTTGACCGAAACCCGAAAACTAAGGGAACTAGGTCGTCCGGCTAGGTCAAACTAATATACCGGAATACAACAATTTGCAATAAAATGCACTAAACAAGGAAATGAAATTGGTAACGTGTACCAACCCTAAAACACTATCGAATGTGACATATTAGTGACACTAAAACCTAATTTACCTAGAACGCATCGAGGGTCGGTATATTAGGTGATTAAGCAAATAATAGCTTTCAGTGAATTACTTATCAAGCATTATCGATAGAGACAGTTTAATTTAGTACTGAAACACTTCAAATTGTGTTTCTCAGTTAGTAAAGACTCAGGGAAAGGGAAGGAAACACTGAGTCCAGACCAGGAGACAATTATCAGAGGTTTGTGCACAACAACTATTTCTTTTGAATTTTTCAATTGAAATGAATTATGACCATTTGTACATTATTGTTTTAAATTGTGGAAATGTGTTAAATGGATATTTATTGCTTGAAAAGCATTGTAAATGGTTTGAAACTGTGTAAAATTGTTTGAATGATATTGATGGATACTTATTGATTGAAAAGCATTGGAAATAGTTTGAAACCACAGCTATCATGTATATCGATTGTATTCCTCGCTAACTTGTCTAGTGGGACGAATTGAATTCCCTCTCTGGCTGAAGTGTTGAGGTGTGTGCCTGTTGAGGACGAATTGGATGAGTACTCATATTTTTGCTAGCTAGCTATGTTATTCCTCATTAGTCATCGACTTTTGGGACGAATTGAATACCTTATTAGCCATCGGCTTTTGGGACAAATTGAACTTTGGAACATGATTAAGCTGTGTGTGATTTATTGATATGTATTGTGAGATTGTGAAATGAATTTAAACTCTTATTGACATACACTGTCTTTTGAATTCAACCATGATCTGACTTATTGAAATTTATTGTGATATTGAGAAATGGAGTTTAAATTCTTGTTGACAATTACTGTCTTGAAATTAACTATGGTTTTAAGTATCCACTATTTATATGATTTATGAATTGTGATTTAAATTGTATTTGGTTAATGTTGTGCACCACTGAGACATTGTCTCAAATGATAGCTTTTATTGTTGTCGCAGTAGGCAGAGCAGTAAGGTGCATCAGCCGCTAGTACCTCCAGCGAGAGATTTTCGGGTATAATGAGTATACCAACATTTTGCATTTTGTACTGTAATGTATGACCACTGTATGTACATATTGTTTTTGGTTTGAGCAGTTGTAAATTCAAATTGTACCCTGAAGTTGTAAAATAATTATGAGATATTTTGACTTGTAAAAAATTGTATTGTATTTCTTTTATCTCAGTCTTTGAAAAATCACTGTGGATTTGAGTTGAGAAAAATGTTGTATTGAGAATATGTTGGAGTTGAGATTTGGAAATCTATTGAAGTGCTTTTTACAGGTTTTCTGAAGAACTGTTTTATCCAAAATACAGATGGCACTCTGCCAAAATTTTTACAGAAATTCCAAATAATTCAAATGTGTTAGTTCTATCACTTCAGTTCAAAAAGGTTTTTAACACCTGTAAATAGTGCTCACCACTGTAAAAGAAGTAAGAAAAGTTTTTAAAATCCCTTGTAGTGTATTTAATGGGTTATCAGTAGACGGAGTTGGTAATTCATTAGGTATACTACGGGATCATGTTATGCCTTACAGAGGGGTAGGGTGTGACAGTTCACATGTGAATAGTATTTAATGTCAATGATATGATAAACATGAATGGATGAATGAATGATGACAAAATGATGAGTTGGTAAGAATATTGAGTTGCTAATGAGGATAATTAGCCTGAGTATGCCTGGATAGTAGTATAAGAGTGGATAGATGGGTATATATCGATCAGAGCCACCGAGTGATCAGAACCTGTTTGCTAGCTTTTCAACCATTGCAAGTGCACGGATCGCTAACAAGTAATAAAGTGATGAGTAGAGTATCATTCTCACGAGGAATTTAATTAGCAAGTACCAGGTTATGTGGCAATTTTGACTATTTAGGCTACCGAATATAGATATAGAATGAGTTAAACCTATTTTAGATGTTGAAAGTAATTTTTAAATTAAACTATTTATAAAGGCAATTCCAGAATTAAGATTTCACACTACAACTTTGCTATGGATTTTAATCTTGTCTTTATCAAATTGAGAATAATTGCTTTGATGGAAATTAATCCAAGGATATCCTAAGTCCTCTCTCAAAGCACTTAAGGTGTATTTTAATAAACCTAAACCCTACTTTCTGAAGGAGCGAAAGCATGTTGATTAGCTCATTAGAGCATTGAAAACCTAAACCCTACCACAACCTTTTGTGATGTAGGCAAATAAAAATAATATCCAAAACTTTCTTTTGGATAACTAACAAATCTACCATTTTCTGATCTAGTTTCCAATTTATCAATGTTCAGCTTTTTGATATAAGCTGGAAAACCCCAAATTCTAACATGCTTAAGACTTGGTTTTCTTCCATAACACATCTCATAATGTGTGGAAGAAACTGATTTTGATGGAATCCTATTCAGAATATGCAAAGATGATTCTAATGCAAATCCCCAAAAGGAGATTGGCATATTAGTATAGCTCATTATACTACGTACCATATCTAATAAGATACGATTTCTCCTTTCAGATACACCATTCAACTGTGGCATTCCTGGAGGAGTCAGCTGGGAAACAATGCCATGCTCTTTCAAGTATTCATCAAATTCAGTACTTAAGTATTCACTTCCATGATCTGATTGAAGATTTTTAATACTTTTTCCTGTTTGATTTTCTACTTTAGATTTAAATTCTTTGAACTTTTCAAAGGATTCATGTTTGTATTTCATCAAATACAAATACCCAAACCTTGATTTATCATCAGTAAAGGTAATAAAGTAATGAAAATCGCCTCTAACTATTTCCTTAAATGGACCACATACATCACTATGTATTAGCTACAAAATATTTTCAGCTCTTAGTCCTTGTCCAAAAAAGGGTGATCTAGTTATTTTGCCTTGAAGGCAAGATTCACAAGTTGGAGTAGGTTTAGAACCTAATGAGGATAAAATCCTCATTTTCTCTAGTTTTGCAATCCTATCTTCTGCAATATGACCTAATCTTAAGTGCCAAATATATTTTGAACTTGGGTTGATTTTCATCATGGCATTAAATTCTTTTAGATTGCTTGCATTCAATTTGTGTTTATCATTATTATCTAAATAATGAAGACCATCATGCATATAACCTGAGCCAACATATTTATTTCCAAAATAAATATTACAAACATCATCTGTAAACTGAAATTCATAACCATTTCTAGTCAAACTAGATATAGAAATGATGTTCTTAAAAGTATCAAGTACATACAAAATATTATTCAAACACAAAACATGTCCACACCTATAAAAAGATTTAGATCCTATGGTTAAAGCTTCAACAGTTGAGCCATCGCCAATCCGGAGTCTAACATCTCGAGCATGCAAGCTGCTACTGTTTGCTAGTTCTTGTATATCATAAGAAATGTGAGAATTGGCACGAATATCTAAAACCCAAGCTATAGATGAACTATTAGCATCATCAGCATCTAAATAACAAGATATAGACATACCTTCTGAAGGTGTATCCATCTTGTCCTTTAGAGAAGTAAGATACTCTAGGCAGTTTCTTTTCCAGTGCCTATCCTTCTGGCAGTGGAAATACTTTCCTTTGCCTCCATCAGCTTTCGTCTTCCCTTTTTGTTTGGCTATCTTCTTAGAAGGTCCTGGAACTTGAGGTTTCTTTTTCTTATTGCCCTTCTTCTTGTTGGACTTTTTAGTAGAAGAAGATGCAATCAAAGCTACCTCTTTTGCTTTATTGCCTAGCATATTCTTTTTTGCTACAACAAGCATGTTAAGTAAACTAGCCAAGGTGTATTCCTGCTTAGTCATATGGAAATTTGTCACAAAATTTCCAAATGACTCAGGTAGGGACTGAAGGATCAAATCTGTTTGCAGTTGGAAATCCATGTTAAAGTCAAGATGTTCTAGCTGCTCAATAAGCCGAATCATCTTATGGACATGATTTCCTACATTCTGTCCTTTAGACATCCCCATGCAGAATAGTTGCCTAGATATCTCATACCTAGCATTCCTGCTATGTTCACCATGTAACACCCCTATTTGCGTAGCCTGATATATTTCACTATTACGTTGATCGGTGTCGGTCTAGATAACTGAGAGGATTAGAACCACACTTAAGACAACTAGATAAGCCTTGAACACAAATAATTAGTAATTGCCAATTAGTTAAGTATAAATAAGAAAAACATAACATAATAAGTTAAACGAGCCGAGAGTCACAGCGATGGGTAACCTTCTCGGGAAGGACTACGAAGTCGATTTAAACTCAAATTTCAAACTATAAAATGTGATGCTGTGGTCCTTAGGACTATTACAAACATAGCAGAAAAGAGAAAATTCCGAAAAAGAACTGTTAAGCCATCAAATAATTAGGTCAGGGATCCGGAAGAAATATTGAATTATTTACAAACCGGGTCGAACTGGCAAGGGGCAATTTGGTCAATTGACCCTAAGAGCTGACTCCTGACCTAACTGTCAAATAAAATCAGAGAAAAAACAATTTCGGAATTAGGAATTAAATTAAAGAACTAATGGTAAAATAAATAAAAAAAAGGAAAATGAAAAAGTAAAAGGTGATGACATCATGCATAACATCATGCATGATGCAATAACTATTATATTAAAAAAAAATAAATTTGGATAATTTGTGGTCTTCCATAGAGGATAAAAATTGATAAAAGAAAAGAAAAAAAAAACAAAAAAAAAAGACTCATCTTCATCAAGTTGCCATCTCCCACCTTTCACTCTCTCTCCCTCACCCATAAACCTCCATTAAAGCTCTTTTGTGAGCTCGCAATCTCAAAATCCCACCATAAAAAAATAACCTACCATAGATAAAACTTGTTTGGGCAACTAGAAAAGAAAGTCCAAGGGAAAGAAAGAAAAGAAAACTTGAAGGAAAGGAAGAAGAAAATTCTGCATTCAAGGTAGTAATTCAAACTTCAACCTTTTAGTTTAATTATTGTGTTTGTAGCTTAACTAACTTAGAAATATACTTAAAATGAAATGAAAATTATTGTTGGAGGACTAGAAGTAAATTCGGTCGGCTAGGGTTTGTGATGATAATGTATGAAAATTGATTGAATTAATAGTGTAGGTAAGCTTGTATGAGTGTGGAAGTGATGTTGGTATGCTTTGATTTAGTGAAATGTAACAATTAGTGTAGTTAGGGTTTTGGCACTTAGGGTTTGGAAGACAAAAATTTGGAGAAGTGGTCAAATAGTATGTTTGACCTTGTTTTAGATGGAAAATGGTCATTTGTGACCAATTGATGTATGATGGAAGTGTTAGAATTAGGTTTAGATTCGGATTGGATGTGGGCAGTATGCAGGCAGCATGACCAAGGTCTCTTTCAGGGACCAAAACTAAAAATTTACAAGCCCAATTGGTGTGAGGCCAATTGGGAATGAAACTAGACACAAAATGACACATTTTTTATTCATGAATCATGCCCAAAAAGTGACTAAAACCTAGTGAACAAATTGACCAAATCTGGATTAGGCAATTTGACCTGTACAAAAATGACTAAATAAACAGTATTTATTCATTTGGCCATAACTTGGGCTAGGCAGGTCTAAATGACCTGAAAGTTTACCAGTAGAAAGGTGAGATATAGACCTAAAACTTTTATGAAGAACACAAACCCAAATTATGCCCTTAACCAAGTCATTTAGCCACCTAAAGTTGGTGACCTAAAATTGCCAGAATCAGAATTTGCCCAGAAAATCTGGGTAAGTCCAATCCAGCAGCCATGATTCAAATGGTTATAACTTGAGCTACAGAACTCCAATTGGAGTGATTCAAAAAGGAGAATAAATTTAAGACAATAAGGAACAATTTCTATGAAGAAAACTTAGCCAAATTATAACAGTAAAATGGCTAATCGAGCAGTGCCACATAAGACACCAAAACTGAAATTTTGCAATTTTGCCTAAAAGACCTAAGTTTTGAGAAAACAACCAAAACCAACAAAATTGGTGACCAAAATGTGGTATGTGAGTATAGTTAGAGTTCCCATACCTTTTAAGTATAAGAAAGTCAATATTTTGACTTGAATAGTATCATGAATAGTAACCTCAACATGAAAATTTGCAAGAATGTAAGTTTAAACATATTGGAATTAGTTATTGGAATTGTTATGAAGTAAAGATACTGAGACACTATAAATTTTGTGTTTCAGCTGAAAAAGACTCGGAATGTCTCAGAGACTGAGTCAAGGCCTAGTGGTGACTCACGTCAGGTTTGTGCACAATAAACCTTTTTTGAGCATTTTGTCATTGAAAAATTGATTTGGTATGATTTATGAAAATTTGGTGTTAATCATGAATTGTGTTGCCACTTTGTGAATGAAACTATGACTTTGGAAATTTATCGGATTTCTCATAAATTATTTGAATAAAATGTTTGAAATAGATTTTTGATTCACACTTAGCATGACAGTATCTTATTATTCCTCCTCCATTTATGGGGTGAGATCGATTATTTTTCCTCCCTCTCTGGTTTACCAGTTGAGGTTGTAAATCAGATGAGTACTCATTAGCTAGCTAGCCACCTCCAACATTGATTTTGATTAGTGGGGTTGTAGATCGCTTTGTCGTGGTGTACAACATGGCATTGATCAGAAATTTTGTGTCATGACTTAAGTTGAGTATGAATTAGCAACACTATGTTTATTAAATTATTTGACCAAAATTGTGCCATAATGATTTTTGATAATTTGTGAAATGTAATTGTGAAATATTTAAATTGTGATTTACCAATGAATGTTTTATGTATTGCATTTCAAATCTTTATTGTGCACCAATGAGTACTTTTATACTCAGCGATAGCTTATTTTACTGTCACAAATAGGAGCAAGGAAAAAGCAGCAGAGTGAACTGCTGAACTAGAAAAGCCTTCACTGATTTTGTACGGGTATTATTTTATACCCAATGTAATTTAGTTTGATGTAAATAAATATTGTTCATATGTATTAATGTAAAGTTGAGTAGTTATATTTATAAATTGTAATAATATTATTTTTGGATTTTATATCTGTGCATTAAACTTGTTAATGTAAATTAACTTTATTGAATGCAATGTTGATGGAATTATTTTGAAGTGGTTTGATTTGAGAAATTTAAGTTGATTTGGGTTGGGAGTTGTGGAGAAATTTATTGGAAGTATTTTTCTTAGATATTTGAAGAACTGTTTTTTCAAAATACAGATGGCACTCTGCCGAAATTTTTATAAAATTTGCGAAAAAATAAAATGAGACAAAAATTTTAAGTAGTTTTAAAACTTCGAATAAATGATTTTAATTTCTACCAAAATGCTTACCACTTCCAAAATGTAAGAAAATAGTTTTAAAATCCCTTGTAGGATACTTAATGAGTTATCTGTAGGTGAAGTTCGATAGTTCATTAGGTATTCTACGGGATCATGTCATGCCTTACAGAGGGGTGAAGTGTGACATGTTTTAGTGGTATCAGAGCATGGTTTTGTAATAAATTTTGACTATGTGCATGAATATTTCTTTGAAAAGTACAACTGCTCAAGTGTCTTTAATTGATACATATGACATATTTACATCATGAATATGCACTAACGGAGGTCAACCTCCTTGTGTTTGATCTCAGAAAGTATAAATTTTTGAGAAACGGAATGGAAGAGGGAGATCATTCCGTCGAACAATCTGTTGAGGCTGAGGTTTAAGGGGAAGCCCCAGCACTCCAAAACGTGAGTGGGTCAGCCATTCTAGCTCCTACTCTAGTGCCGCAATTTCCTACTCAGTTTGCACAGTAGATGGATGCGTTTTTCTAACAAATGGCAGGAAATGTGCCACCTCAAGCTCAAATGCAAGCACCCATAGCACAATTATTGTAATGTTCAAACTTATTTTTGAGTTTTGTAATGAATGTAAATTAATTTTTCTTTAGTGGAATATGAATGAAGTCATTTAATATTATTTTTGAAGACAATTGAATTGAGAATTGTTTTGAATTATGGAGTTGGGAGAAATGATATTGATTTGTGTTGTGGAAGTGGTTGATTTTAATGAAATGAATTATTGGAAGTGTTTTTTTTACAGGTATTTGAAGAACTTTTTTTCCCAAATATAGACGGAACTCTACCGAAAATTTTTCAAAATTTGCGTAAAAGTAAAAATGTACAAAAATTTTAACTAGTCTTTAAACTTCAAGTAAAAGTTTTTAATTCCTACCAAAAGTGCTTGCCACCTTTGAAAAGTAAGAAAATTGTTTTAAAATCCCTTGTAGTATATTTAATGGGTTACCGATAGGCGAAGTATGGTAATTCATTAGATGTGTTACGGGATTATGTTACATCTTACTGAGGGATAGGGTGTGACATGATAGCCCGAGGTACTTAGTACCCAGTGCTAGTTTACCCATTTATCTAGTCCGGTCAACTGGTATAGGTTACTTGGGCAATTAAAATAAGTCTTAAAAATTTACAATTAAATAATGAACATAAAAAAAAACTCTAAATTAAGGATATTACAAATAGTTACCAAAAATTCAGTCTGTGTGATTTATTAGCATAATTTCTTTGTATTTAATTATTTAGTTTATTTTTATATTACATTGGCACCACTAAGCTTCATGCTTAGCGCGTCACTTTTTGCCACGCATAGATACTGAAGATCAGGAGAGAGAGCCCAGTATGCCTTAGACTGGGAGATAGAGTTTTGATCTGCATTGGGTCTCGAGTGTCACCTCATCCAACAATGCACATTTTGGGTAGACTCCACTAGTCTTGTATTTTATTTTTGGACTTTGTAATTAAATTTTGAAAATGTAATGTAAATTATATATCTGTACATTAATTTTGTACATGATGTAAATTAATAATATTTGAAAATTTTTCTTCTTGAATTGTTCATGAATGGATGTGATTAAATGATTTTATGTGTTTGGAATGAGAATGGAGATGAAATACTTGATTCAAAATTATGAGATGATGATTGAAATTATGAAAAATTTATATGTTTGAAATTATTATTGAGATTTTAAACAGGTGTGATTTGTCAAAATTGTGAATAATTTAGGAAAAACTCCATCAGTTTCTCCGATTAATAAATTGACCCAAAATCAATAAACCAAAATGTGGATACTAGGAAAGATAATAAGATAAGTTAAAGCGTTCCAGCACCGAGTGTGACATGCCTTGCTCAGCTACACTGTAAACGGGTAAGGAGTGTCACACCCTTGATTAAAATACATCCTTTATAGCCAACTTGAGCCAATGTTTTTACCTATATATTTTCCTTTTTACCCATATTATTCACCTAGCCCTTAGCCCATACACTTAACTTACCCTTATGAGAGAGGTTATTTATTAAAGTGAGATATATATATATATATATATATATATATATATATATATATATATATATATATATATATATATATATATCTAAAGGGAAAGAAATTGGAGAAAGAAATAAAATAACTTGCTAGTGTATGGAAACAAATTACAAAGAATTAATTCACCCAAGAATTCAAAAAATGAGTTTGAGGATGGAACCAAAGAGGGAAAAGTGTAATAAATCCAAGAGTATAAATAAAGTCCCTATTCAATTATTAAGAAGTATGCTAGCACAAGAGACAATTTCTAAATTTCTTCTCTCCATAAATAAATAAAAAGAGAGAGAGAGAGAAATTTTAGTGTGTCTTAATCTTTTATAGGTTAATAGCTCTCTTACTTTGATTACCTTTATCCTTTTCTTTAGTTGCCATATTAATACCCCTAGGATTTTGTCAGGGTTTGCAAAACAATCCTCAAATGTTCATCATGTTCTTCCCTGGTCTTGGAATACACCAGAATATCATCAATAAAGACCACTACAAACCGATCTAAATATGGATGGAAGAAATGGTTTATAAGGTCTATAAATGCTGATGGTGCATTTGTTAACCCAAACGGCATCACCAGAAATTCATAATGCCCATACCGGGTTCTGAATGCAGTTTTTGACACATCTGCATCTTTTACCCTTAACAGATGATACCCTAATCTGAGATCAATTTTTGAAAATACACCGACTCCCTTTAACTGATCAAACAGATCGTCAATTCTGGGCAATGGATATTTATTCTTCACAGTTACTTTTTTCAACTACCGGTAATCAATACACAATCTCAAGTTTCCATCCTTCTTTTTCACAAACAACACTGAAGCTCCCCATGGTGATACACTGGGGCGTATGAACCCCTTATCGAGTAACTCCTGCAACTGAATTTTCAACTCCCTCAATTCAGTGGGTGCCATCCTATAAGGAGTAATAGAAATTGGTGTTATACCCGACATTACCTCAATAGCAAACTCGACTTCCCTTTCTGATGGTAAACCAGGCAATTCTTCAGGAAACATGTCTGGGAAGTCTCTTACTGTGGGTATATCACACAAGTTCGGCTTAGCCTGCCTAGTATTAACCACGTGTGCTAGGTAAGCTTTACAACCTTTTCTCATCCATCTTCTTGCAACTGTGGCTGAGATAACATTGGACAGGAAATCTATCTTTTCACCCACAATTGTAATCTCATTACCCTCAGAAGTTTTCAGAGAAATCCTCTTCAATTTGCAATCAAATATTGCCTGATGACGTGACAACCAGTCCATTCCCAAAATTACGTCAAACTAGTGGAAGGGCAATTCAATTAGGTTTGTCAAGAATTCATACCCCTAAATCCTCAACGGGTAACCTTTATACACCTTATTCACTACCACGTTGTGGCCTAGTGGATTTGTGACCAGAATGTCTTGATCACTCTCCTTTACTAAAACTCCCCTCTCTACGGGTAGTTTGATGCAGATGTATGAATGAGTGGATCCTGGATCCACCAATGCATGCACAGATGTATTGTAGAGGAAGAACGTACTCCTGATGACATCCGGGGCATCTTGCTCCTCCTGAGCTCTGATGGCATAGGCTCTGGTAGGTACTCTGGCATTTGGCCTCTCAGCTGACTCAGATGCAGGCCTCAGTAATGGACCAACTGCCTTAGATTTACTGGGCTTCCTACCCCTTTGTGGTGCAGGAGCAGGTCTATCAGCTTGTATTGGGGCAACTGTAGTAGTCCTCTTTGGACAATTTTTGATCTGTTGTTCTATAGATCCACACCGTAAGCATGCAGCAGTCACTCGCCAACAGTCCCCTTATGCCACTTCTGTCAGTATGGATAGGTAGAAGATGCTGGGGCTGGTTCCCTAAATACCGTCACTGGAGAGCTGCCCACTGATGGTGTGGACTGACCTCTCCTAGGTGTGAACTATGGTCTGGGCCCCTGGGACTAACCTTGACCTTGTGGTTGTCTTGAACCTTGAGCAGGAGGACCCTTACTCTTCTTACTGGGAGCAGAAAATGAACTGGACTAACCTGGACCCCTCTTCTGCTGTATTTCCCTTCTATTTTGCTCATTTATTCGGACTCTTTCTACTTTCAATGCAACATCTACTAATTTGGCAAAATTCGTGATCTCCAATGCTATTATCATGACTTTGATATTGTCATTGAGCCTTTCTTCGAACCTTTTGCTCCTTTCTGCCTCTGTAAGGACTATCTCCCTCCCGTACCAGCTTAGTTTGATGAATTCTAGCTCATACTCTATCACTAATAGTTGCCTCTGTTTCAGACTAATAAATTCTCTTCTTCTCTCTTCTAAATACACTTTACTGACATACTTCTTCTTGAACTCTGTTAGGAAGTAATCCCAGGTGATTTGATCTGGTTGCACCTCACTGGTTACTGTGTCCCACCACTGGTATGCATCATCCTGAAGTAGGGACATAGCACCCTCCAGGTTCTGCTCGGGGGTGCAATGAAGCTGTTTCAGCACTGTGATTGTTCTATATAACCAGTTTTCCGCTATCATGGGATCATCCTCCTTCTTCCCAAAGAAATCCACAGCCTCATGTTTTCACAGTTTCTCCAGATGTGACTTCTGCGGTGCTGGTGGAGGTTGTGGTGGTGGAATTGCCCCTATCATTACAGGTAAAATTCGGTTATTTGTTGAAATAATGCAAACTGAGGTTGGGCAGGTGCCTCAGCTGCTGGTGTAGCAGATTCTCCCCTGCCTCTAGATTCAGCCCTTGGTGGAGCACGACTCTCCACCTCTTCATCAACTGCTCTTTGAGAAGCAGGATCCATATCCTAATCAAAATAAGAAAACAAACAGATTTGCATCAGTGTCACCTCAACACTTACAAATGCAATGCAATGGTATGCACTCTATCTAGGCCTAGAAACGCCTAAACCGATGCTCTAATACCACTAAATATGACACTCCTTACCCGTCTATAGTGTAGCCGAGTAAGATATGCCACACAGTGTGCCGGAGCACCAATTCATATTTCTATTACAATTTACCTTTTTTAATTCATTTATTCACAATTTTTTATTAATCTCAATTTTTGCAAATTTTATAGAAAATTCGGCAGAGTGCTAGCTGTAAATTGAAAAAACAGTTCTTCTGAATTTGTTAAAAACACTTCCAATATAATCATAATTTCAATCTCAGTCAACCACGAACATCTTTCCACAATTTCTCAAATGACATCAATATTTCAAAAAATTCAATTCATTCATATCATACTCAACTCCATAAGAAATACTCAAATTATTACTGAACATGGTTCATAAATAATTACATAACAAAAAGTTTACAAATACAAAAGACCAAAAGTAGCCTAATGTCCTACCAATGCACTGCAAATGTGAGGTGACTCTGGATTCTGTGTGCGGATCTGAACGCTCACCCAGTATGAGGTCTGCTGGACTCCCCAGCTATGTCTCCAACACCTGCATGTGGCAAAAGCGATGCGCTAAGCAATTCTGCTTAGTGGTGACAATATAAAATAAAATAACTAAAATAAAATGGATATGCAAAATGTATGTTTACATTTTATGTAGACTTAATTTGGCATTTATTACTGTATTATTCAATTAAAATTTTGTAAGATTTGTTTTCATTGCTTGAGTAACCTTTACTAGTTGACTAGACTAGATAAACGGGTAAACTGGCACTGGGTACTAAGTACTTCGGACCATCACACCATTGGTCACATTGTGTCTCCCGGTGTGCAACAGAACAGCTAATAAGCTATATTAATTATCAGGGATAAAACCCAGGTCACCTTTTGAACATGTTATGCTCAAAATTTGAGTTAGGTTTCTTCACAAAAGTTGTAGGTATATGTCTCAGCTATTTACTGGTAAAATTTCAGGTCAATTTGACCTTTCTACACTGAGTTATGATCAAATGAATTCATTTGGTCATTTTGCCCAGGCAGAATGCAGGTCACCCGGATTAGGACAATCTTTAGGTCAATTTGGTTTGGTTTTCTAGGAATGGTTTCTTCACCAAAGTTATGACATTATGTGTCTAGTTTCATGTCCAATTGGCCTTGCACAAATTGAATCTCTACATAACTTGAGCAACAAAACTCCAAATGGAGTGATTCAAAAAAGGAAATATAACTAGACACAATAAGAAACAACTTTCATGTTGACAACTTTGCTAAATTCCCACTGCAAAAATTACTAATGGAATAGTAAATACAAGGCTTGAAATCTAAAAATTTTGACCAACTAAAATTAAGCTTAGAAATGGTATTGGCAACCAATACCAATAATTTTAGAATGCAAAATGTGGTATGTTGGGAGTATTAAAACCAATGTACCTATTGTCTATGCAAAAGTCAACATTTTTGTTGTAACCAAACCTACTGGACTCATGCCTAGTCCTACAGGTCGCCAAGAGCAGCAACACTAACTTCAATTCCCACTACACAAACCACTTCATTTCTCATTTACACATAACCAAATGGTCACTAATTGACCATTAAAACTTACGTTCACCATTACATGATCAAAATCTCAATTTTGGTTCCAAACCCTATCTCTACCTTTTCAATTTTTCAAACACATACAATCAATGGATCAATTGATACTCCCAATGATGCATATACAAGTTTAAAGGATTAATTGACACTAACCTTTGTTGGAGAGTTTCCCTAACTTACAAAACTTCTTGATTTTTCTTTCTTTTTGCTCTAGTTGGAAGGAGGAGTTTTAGTGAAAGGAGCAAGTGATTTTAGGGGGTGTTTATAAAGAAAATTTAGAAAGAAGGAAAGTCATCAATGGAGATAAGAGAGAGAGAGGAATTCGGCTGAAGAAGGAAGAGAGAAGATGGCAGATGTTTCTTTTGATTTTTACCCCATTTAACCCTTTTTAAATTGATTTCATAATGCTTGTTATAATTTGATTGGTGGAGCCCTTTTAATGACATCATTCTTATGCAATAAATCCATTTATTTCTTCTTCTTCTTCTTCTTTATTCTTCTTTCCATTCATTTTTAATAAATTTTTCATCAATATTTATTCATATTTTATGTCATATAATTCACTTACATAAATGGACAAGTTGATAAAAAATCATCTCTGAAGACAAAATGACCAAAATGCCCTCCGTTTGGCTTAACGAGCTAAAACTGATTGAAAAATTTTTCTAAGCCTTTTCTTGGAATTCTAATGTCATGGAATCCTCAATGACTCTTCTTTGGAGTCCCAAAAATTATTTTATGAATTTTTTCCTGGGTTTAGGTTTGCTAACGGCCTTTACCGTCACTTCCCCTTCGGGTTACTCATCACTGGGGTTTTGGCTCATTTAACCTTAGTGCATTTCATTCCTAAAAATTTTTCTTGAATTTTATGAGCATTGTTTGGTTTATTTATAACTCCTCACTCTAGTCTAATTATAATTTCAAAAATTCTAGCTGCCCATACCGACATTGGTCACCGGAACAGTAGACTGTATGGACTAGCTCAAGTGAGGATGTTACACAAGCTACACAAATGTAAATTGAATGATTCCAAAGCCAAAATAAACATAAGACATAGATCTACAATTCTCATGAAGAAGGTATGGCCTAATTCTTATTGTACCTTAGCCTAATTTAATAAGGAAGTTGAGGTACCGAATCTGGAATTTATGAAATGTAAGTATAATTGTTTAAAATGTGAATTGTGATTAATGCCTATGGCATGTTAGGTATGAATGACATGTGAAATTGTGTTTGGGACCTATGTTCTCATGATGAATGAGATAATGATGGAATGACGAAAGAATAATAACGAAATGACGAAATAATGAGAATATTGAATTGCAAATGATAATAAATTAGCCAAAGTATGCCTAGACAGTAGCGCAAGGGTTGGATAGATTGGCATGCCAAGAAGGGAAGAGATTAGCAGCATTGCGCATGGCTTCTATGCCCGAATACCATTGACGGGCACCGAGTGTCCAATATAGTTATTCATGATTGCTTTGAATAATCATTGGCAGGACCGAGTGTCCAATATGATTATTTTCATGGCTTTTATACCCAATTATATTGCATACCCGGTAGGCACTGATGTGTCCGACGGTATGACGGCCCAAGGCACCGAGTGTCTAGTGCCAGTAAAACCTGCGTATCCAGTCCAAACAGTCCTGTTAAAGGTTACTTTGGGCACCAAAAAAAATTAAGAAATTTGAATATTGAAATAAAGAAAAGGAAAGATCCTATGAAAATAAATATTTCCAAAGATCGTGAAAATATGAAAATATGAGAAAACGAGAGAAAAATATCGTGAAAGGTATTCAAAATTGTTACGTAGTTAAACAAATGAAATGACTACAAAAGTTTGATGTTATAAATTCTATATTCTTTTAAATGATTTATGAATATTTAAATGTGCATTTTCCTTATTTCATACAACCATGAAAATTATTTTGCTTGTATATTGTACTTTTATAATGTTAGTGCACCACTAAGTAGAAATGCTTAGAACGATGGTTTCTCCTCGCACAGGTCCAGGTGATAAGACCCAGTAGACTTTGGACAGAGATTTTGGACTGGTCTGCAGTAGTGGTCATTGTCACCTCCGCATATTATTTTGGTACAGATCATTGGGCCACCGTAATATATGATCATATGTATTGTAATTAAAAACAAAGTTCGTAATTTAATTTTGAGATGTATGATAAATGTACACATTTTGTAAATGAATGTAAAGAAGGAAATTTATGTATAGAAGTGGATGTGAATAGATAAGGAAATATGAGTTGTAATTTTGAAATTGTTATAAATTTGAGACTTTCCAATATGGACAATTTTAACAGGACAATTCTTTAACAGGTAAAATATTAATAATACGTGAAAACTCTTGCAGATTCCATTTAAAATTTCCTTGATTAAATTATGATGGAATTAAATTGATCATCAATTGAATAAGATAATATTAGGCACTTTGGCACAGAATGTGGCATTCTTTTGTTCGGCTACATCGTAGATCGGGTAAGGGGGTGTTACAGGGCATTCTAAGGAGATTTTCATAGCAATTTCATGTTTTAAAGCTTGATTCTTCTTCGAGGAAGCCTCGTGGAATTAGATTAAAGCTAGGACCCTAATTCACTTTCTTCTCATGTAACACCCCTATTTGTATAGCCTGTATATTTCATTGTTCCGGTGACCGGAGTCGGTCCAGAAAATTAAGGGGATTAGAACCACACTTAAGACAACTAGATAAGCTATAAATACAAATAATTAGTAATTATCAATTAGTTAAGTATAAATAAGAAAAACAGAACATAAGAAGTTAAACGAGCCGAGAGTCACAGCGATGGGTGACCTTCTCGGGAACGACTGTGAAGTCGATTTAAACTCAAATTTTGAATCGTAAAATGTGACGCTGCAGTCCTTAGGACCATTACGAACACAGTGGAAAAGAGAAAATCATGAAAAAGAACTGTTAAGCCAGTCAAATAATTAGGTCAGGGAGCTGGAAGAAATATTGAATTATTTGCAAACCGGGTTGAACCGGCGAGGGGCAATTTGGTCAATTGACCCCGAGAGCTGACTCCTGACCTGACTGTCAAATAAAATTGGAGAAAAGAAAATTTCGGAATCGGGAATTAAATTAAAGAACTAATAGAAAAAAAAAAGAAAATAAAAAAGTGTAGGAAGATGACATCATGCATGACATCATGCATGATGCCATAAATAGTATAATTAATAAATTCAATTAATTAGATATTTTGGTCTTCCATAAGATAAATATGCATAAAAAAGAAAAGAAAAGGAAAAAGAAAGAATTAAAAAATAATAATAATAGAATTATTTATAATGACATCATTAAAGAAGAAAGTAACCAATGGGCAATTAACACACAATTAAAAGGGATAAGGAAGAGTTTAAAATGAGAAAAAATTTATTAAAAATAGTCATCTTCTTCATTTTTGGCTTCCATGGCCGATTCCCTCTTCTTCCATGCTCTTATTATTTTTATTTTCTACCTTGATTTTTCCTAAGTTTTCTTCCCTAAAACCCTAAACACCCTTCATGAAAATTTATCCCCACACCAAGAGGAGCATTTTGATTATCAAAAAGTGAGGAAATTCCAAAGTTTCTACAAGCTCAAGAATTGTTTAAAGAGGTTAGTGCACTAATTTATTTCTATTTCTTTTCTAGGCATGACAAGTTTGTTAAATTAAATTAGATTGATATGAAATTAAAAGAAATTTGTAGAGATAGGAAATTTCTAAATTTTAGCAGCCATTATATGAGTTGTGGTTTGATGGTTTTGAGGAAATTATTTGTGTTTACTAGTGATATTGATGAGTATTTGTGATGAACAAATTGATTAGCATGTGTTTACATGAATTGAGAAATTGTGAGTTAGGGTTTTGGGACACTTAGGGTTAGAGACAAAAATGTGAAAAAAATTGGTAAAAGATGTCTTGGACCTAAATGAAAGTGAGAAATGGTCAATGGTGACCAAATGAAGTGTGTTGGAATGGTTGGAGTTGAAACTAAATTCGGATTCAATGTGGTCATGCTGCTGGCAGCATGACCAAGTCAACTTTGAAGGACCAAAAATGAAATTTTATAAGTCCAATTGGTATGAGACCAATTGGGAATGAAAATAGACACTAAATGACACAATTTTCATTTAGGAAGCATGCCTAAAAAGTGACTAAAACCTAGTGAATAAATTGACTCAAATCAGAAAATTACAGTCTGTCCCTGTACAATTGACCAAATGAACAGTGTTTGTTCATTTGGTCATAACTTGAGCTAGGCAGGTCAAAATGACCTGAAATTTTACCAGTGGTTAGATGAGATATAGACCTAAGACTTTCATGAAGAACACAAACCCAAATTATGCCATTAACCGAGTCGTTTGGCCACCCAAAGTTGGTGACCCAAAACTGCCATAACTAAAAATTGCCCAGAATTCTGGGTTGAATCCAATCTAGCAGCCATAGTTCAAATGGCTATAACTTGAGCTAAAAAACTCCAATTGGAGTGATTCAAAAAGGAAAATAAACTTAAGACAATAGGGAACATTTTCTATGAAGAAAGTTTTGCTAAATTCTAATAGTAAAATGACCAATAAAATAGTGCAACTTAAGACACCGAAACTGAAAATTTGCAAATTTGCGTAAAAGAGTTAGAATTTGAGTAAACAACCAAAACCAACAAATTTAGTAACCAAAATGTGGTATGTGGGTGAAGTTGGAATTCCCATACCTATTAAGCCTTAGAAAGTCAACAAATTGACTTGAATAGTATCATGAATAGTAACTCCAAAATGAAAATTTCTAGAAATATTAGTTTAAGCATATTTGGGTTAGAATTAAGTATTTATGAATTAATTATTGGATTTACTATGAAATAAGATACTGAAACACTATAAATGTTGTGTTTCAGCTGAAAAAGACCCGGAAGGCCTAGAGGCGATTAAGTCCAGGTTTGTGCACAATAACTTTAAATTATTGTTTTCCCACTGAAAACTTGATTTGTATGCATTGTGTTAATTATGGGTTTTGAGAACTTTGGTGTTGCCACTTGTTAATGGAAATTTGATTTTGAAAATTGATTGTGTTTGTGCACAAATATTTTTAAGTTATAGTTTTCATGATGGAAATTGATTTGTTATACATTATGAATGCTTTTGTTCATTATGAATTTCGAGAATGTTGTGTCGCCTATTTTACAATGGAAATTTGGAATGAAAATTAATTATTGATTTATAGGAAATATTTGAACAATATGGTTTTGAATTTAGTTATGGCTTCGAAAATTTTATTTGAACAATAGTGTGTTGCCTACTTTGCAAATGAAAAGTTTAGAGTGAAATATGATTTGTGAATTGTATAAAATATTTGAATAACTTAATTTAAATTATTTTTAGTTCACACTTGGCATGACAATATTAATATGTTCCTCCTCCACTTGTGGGGTGAGTATGATATTTGATCAGTTTCCTCCCTCTTTGGCTTCCCAGTCTGAGGGGTGAGTGTGGATGAGTACTCATTAGCTAGCTAGCCACCTCCCTCATTGATTTCGATTAGTGAGGGTGTTTGCCTTGTCGTGATGTACACACGGCATATTCGGAAATTTTGTGTCATGGCCTAAGTTGTGTTATTGATTGGCAACACTATTTTTATTGAATTATTTGATCAAAGTTGTGTTGTGTTAAGCTTTGAAAATCATGATTTGTTATAAATGTGATTTGAAAATTTGAAATATGATTGTGAAATATTTGAATTATGAATTGTTCATGAATGTTTTAAATTATACATTTTACGTTTTATTGTGCACCACTGAGTATTTTTATACTCAGCGATAGCTTTAACTTGCTGTCGCAGATAGAGAAAAGGACATAGCAGTAGAGTGAGCTGCTACGGTCAGAGAGGAGCACGGTTAAAGAATTTCTGTACGGGTATTGTCTATACCCTGGTAGTTTAGTTTGATGTAAATATGATAGTATGCATATGTATCTTTGTAATTTGAGCAGTTGTACAAATAAAATTGTAATAATATTATTTTTGAGATTTTGCGTCTTTAAATTAACTTATGATTGTAAATTAATGATTTAAAATGCAATGTGCATGAGTTATGAAATGTTTTGAGATATTAATTCTTAATTTGAAATTTAGATTTTAAATTGAAGTGTTGCCATTGTTGTTGATTTGAAGTTTGATGGTTGCAAATGAAATTGTGATTGAGAAATATATTGAGAGTGTTTTTATTTTCAGGTTTTGAAGAACTGTTTTCTCAAAATATAGACGGCACTCTGCCAAAATTTTTATAAAAATTGCGGAGATTTTAAATATCCAAAAATTTGATTTATGTTTGGACTTTAAATAAAAGTTTTTAAAATCTGAAAAAAATTTTACCCACCAATTTAAAGCTGAACGAAAATTGCATTAAAATTCCTTGTAGTATATTTAATGGGTTACTGGTAGGTGAAGTATGGTAATTCATTAGGTGTACTATGGGAACATGTTACATCTTACGAGGAGTAGGGTGTGACATCTCAATTCAAGGGAAAGAGGTAAATTATCTTGTCTCTTGATCTTTTAAAAGGATCTAAGTGTGTTCTTATAGGCTAAGTTATTGGGTGTAGTTGCATGTGAGCTTTGTATGGTTTTTAAGTTTTTGATTTTGAGAATGAGGGTTGCATGTTACTTAGAAGTGTGTGTTTAATGTTGAGTCTTAACATTTGGATGCTAAATGAAGTTTTGTTCTTGATTTTTTTCAAGTCTAAGTGTTTATAGACCTTGAATGGTTAGTTGCCTTAGTTGAACCTAAGGATTTCTTGTTTATGTGATATTGGAAGAATCCTAGCTCTTAATGGTTGCATGTGAGCTTTGAGCATGAATTCAAGTTGTTTTAGGCCTTAGGAATGTGTTTATATGTTTGGATTGTGTTTTGGAAACTTGGGGTGAGTTTGGGCATTGATGACAGATGGATTTTGTAGGTTTTCGATTTGGGAATTCTGGAAATTCTCAAGTTCAGCTGCTGAAACCATTATTTCAGTAGTTGAAACATGTAGTTTCTCAGGAAAATATGGAAATTTTCCAGGTTTGGCAGCCGAATTCTAAGACTTCGACAATCATAGTGGCTATTGGACAAAAAGGGGACTTTTGAGCCTCAAGGGTTCGGTAGTTGAAGTCCAAGACTTCAGCAGTTGCAGTAGTTACTGGACTAAAAGGATAGCCAAAGCTTGAGCCTTCAGCACCCAAAGTGGGTTCTACCAGGTCTATTCTCCCTTCTTTTCCAAGGTTCCAAAACCTTATTTTATGGTTCCTAATGGCCTACAATAAGATGTTTGATGTATGTATAGAGTTCCAGAACTTCAAATAACTCCTTAGGTTCTAATGTTTATAGGATCAAACTTGAGGGATTCAAGAAGCTATGGATCTGCAGCTAGTTACTGTTCATATTAGGTGGTTGATAAGCTATAAGAAGTGAGTAAATCTTACCCTGATAAATGTAAATTCTTTAAATATGATTCATGATCATCCACTTACATTATTTCATTATTTACTAGGGTGTATGTATCTAGAACATGAATATATTGCATTTTTGCATAATTATTATTGATACATGATGGAATTTGGATGACCCATTGATTCCCCCATGTTATGTGTATATTATGTTTATGATGTAATCATGCATGATCTGTGGTGGTAAGAGCAAGTGGGGCCTAGTAAGCCCTTGGTGCACTACTTTTAAGTGAAGTTCTGAGGAGCCTCTATATGAGCCAGGCATATTGGATATATTAAGCGGAAGTCCTAAGGAGCCTTTGTATGAGTCGAGCACATTGGATCTGGGGAAACACTAGCGACAAGTCCATCTCATGTGAAATTGATGATGAAGGAACGGAAGCGTGAAAAACACAAGATTATACCATTGAATTCAAAAATTTCGCCTAGGGTCACATGCACCATGCAAGATTTATTTTTTATCTATTTGATTTCAATGATAAACAACATATTAAAACTCTTTTAATATGTTTTTGGATCTGTATTTGCCATTTAAGATTTTAAAATTAATCAGATTAATTTTAGAACCCTAGATTAAATCAAGAACGATTACACTAACCTCTTGATGCACTGCAGCGTGTCTGCGCCTTTGAGATTCATCTTCAGGACACCAAATGTTGTCCCTCTAGCTTGTCCACACCAAGAACACCTATGGCAGCCCTTGAACAGCCTCTAAAGCTTTTCTATTAATTAGAAATTCAAGTTCTGCCTTTTAAGAGATTAGAGATGTAAACAGGACACTAGAAACAATTTCTAGTGTTCTTAATTCAAGAGATTGATGGCTAATCTCTTTGAATTAATGAGAGATGAAGAGAAATAGCTGGAGAGGCTCAAAGTGGCGTGACAAATGAGAGGAGAGGCTGCTGGTTATTTTTTCTTTTCATAACCACACTTAAATAGCTAGGTTAACACATTAAACCCTAGCCACATGTCACATTTTGATTAGCTCTAGGTTTAAGTGACCCAATCACATTGTGCCAAGTGTCAAACCTATATTTAATCTTGATTTTAATCATCTTACATGATTAAAAAATATTTGGCAAGCTTATGTGTAATCCCATGTGTCACCATTTCATAGTGCCACGTGTCACTGTAATGAAATGACCAAAATGCCCCTGTGTCTTAATTTTGAGTTCTTAACCCAAAACAATTATTCTCTTCTTCTAATTAATTTATATCAAATATAAATTAATTAATTAATCTCTATTAATTAATTTCTCATCAATTAAATTCATATTTAAACACTTTAAATATAAATTTAATTTATACTACACATCCAATAATCTAGATTTGGTTTCAAGTCATGCTAGGGACTTTGCAATTTAATTGCAAACCAAACCTATTTAATTAATCAATTAAACTCTTTAATTAATTAATTAAATCATATTTAAATAGGTGATAACTTGTGTATGTGTGTGACTTACTAGGCTCATCACTAATTGGCAATGAGACATGATATCAACTCTTAATATCATCAGAACTCTTTCTTACCATAAATGATTTCTCTAAATCATTTTATAAACCTCATAGACTATGGTTAACACCTAGCATAGCATGCCATGGCCACCCAATTAGTAATAAGATTTATCTTAAATGAACCTATAATCATATGTTACCATGCACTAGAATCTCTCTGTTACAAAATCCCAACTCAAGCTGCAGTCATGGTTTATGTCAAACTCCATTTGCTATGAATATTATGTTCTCTTTTAATTCCAGTTCTTGATTAAAAAAATTTTTCTCATCAGAAACTCTTTTCTGAATAAATCTATCTGTCCTGGCCAGGAACTTGAAACATCAAGAACAATTAAATGAACATAGGATTTTATCTCTATTTACTTAGAGGAACAGATTCCATCTTGATCAACACCTACCTCCATATATAACTAGTAGGAGCCAACACATGCCCATATACCCATACACAGTACAAGTATGAAAGCAGTATCAAACTCAAACTACCTATATACAAGATAAGCTGCTATCTCAGTCTAAAGATTATATGCCGATATGATTTATGACAAAACATTGACAAGAGTAAACTCCATGTGCTTGTCACAAGTGTCACTGGTTCGGCCTACTTATCATTTATAAGTGCCTATCATGTTTGTTATATGGCATGAGACTCACCATTCCATCTTATTTATATCTCATATAAATAACTTGGGAACAAACATAAATACAATCTTTCTGGATAAGTCATGTCCTTATTATGAAGTATCCTCGATTGTGAACCTATTTATGATACTTTGTGCTAGAAATATTGTCACTCATATTCTTAACAACTTAAGAATAATATTTCTAACAAAATATCAATGGACCTTTTCTATTACACATAAATATATTATATAAACAGAAAAGTGGAAATGCCATTTATTAATAAAATATGTACAAGATACATACTAAATGATATGCTCTAGGGCATACTACTAACAATCTCCCACTAGCACTAGAGCCATTCATTACAATATCTTAGACCTATCTTCTCAAGATGTCGGTCTAACTGAGCTTGTGACAAAGGCTTAGTGCATGGATCAGCTGAATTTTTTCAGCTGATGTTATTTTTCTGCATGACTATATCGCCTTTGCCCAACTATATGTCTGATAATGTGGTAGTGCCTTTCTATGTGTTTGGATTTTGGGTGAGACCTTAGTTCCTTAGCCTGTATGACTGCTCCATTGTTGTCACAGTGTAATGGAACTGCTGACTCAATGGAAGGAACTCTCGTAAGTTACATCACGAACTTTTATCCAAACAACTTCTTTTGCAAAGATCGATGCAAAGAATATACTCGACCTCGATGAGTGGAATCTGCAGTCGTGCTCTGTTTGGAACTCTTCCAACTGACTGCACCTCCATTACAAATGAACACATATCCAGAGGTAGACTTTCTATCATCGATATCTGATTGGAAGTCAGAATCAGTATAACCATCTAATTGCAAGTCTCCACCTCCATAAATCAAGAATAAATCCTTAGCTCTTCTCAAGTACTTAAGGATATTCTTGACTGCTATCCAGTGTTCTAAACCTGGATTGGATTGATACCTGCTAGTCAAACTAACAGCATATGCGATATCTGGCCTAGTACACAACATTGCATACATTAAACTTCCAATAGCCGAAGCATATGGAATCCTGGCCATCTTATCTCTTTCTTCGGGTGTCTTTGGAGACATCTCTTTAGAAAGATGGATACCATGTCTTACTGGTAACAATCCTCTCTTGGAATCAAGCATGTTAAACCTCTTTAACACCTTTTCCAAGTATAGACTTTGGGATAAACCAATTATTCGTTTCGCTCTATCTCTATAGATGCGAATCCCAAGAATATAGGTTGCCTCCCCTAAGTCTTTCATGGAGAATGTATTTGACAACCATACCTTTATAGTCGTCAACATACCTGTGTCATTACCCATCAACAATATGTCATCCACATATAAGACAAGGAAAGTGATAGCACTGTCACTAACCTTCTTATATACACATGGCTCATCCTCATTTTTTATAAAACCAAAGGATTTAATGGCTTTATCAAAACGGATGTTCCAACTCCTCGAAGCTTGTTTCAACCCATAAATGGATCGCTTTAGCTTGCATACCTTGGAACCATCTTGAGATTCAAATCCCCTAGGTTGTTCCATGAAAATGTTTTCTTCAATGTATCCATTGAGAAAGTCGCTTTTGACATCCATCCGCCAAATCTCATAATCATAGTATGCACTATTGCTAATAAAATCCTAATTGATTTAAGCATGGCAACAAAGTAGAAAGTCTCCTCATAGTCTATTCCTTGCCTTTGGCGAAACCCTTTCGCTACTAGCCTTGCCTTATAGGTCTCTACCTTTCCATCAGAACCAATTTTCTTCTTGAAAACCCATTTGTTCCCTATAGGTACAATACCTTCAGGTGGGTCAACAAGATCCCAAACTTGATTCTTATACATGGAATCAATCTCGGATTTCATAGCATCAATCCATTTTGAAGAGTCTATATCTGATATAGCTTCTTCATAGGTAAGTGGATCATCTCCATGATCTACTTCTTCATGAGTAGACAACTCTTGTTCTTCTTCATGAAGAAAACCATATCTCACTAGTGGGTGAGATACCCTGGTTGTTCTACGAGGAACAGCTGTAGATGTTTCATCAATGGGTATAGGTTGACTAGATGGATTTATACCCATCTGATCTGTTGGTTGGTCAGAATTCTCCAATTCTAACTCTATTTACCTTCCTTTGCCTCCTTCTTGAACAAACTGTTGTTCAAGAAATGTGGCATCTATACTTATCACAACCTTTTGTGAAGTAGGCAAATAAAAATAATATCCAAAACTATCTTTTGGATATCCAACAAATCGACCTTTTTCTGATCTGGTCTCCAATTTATCAGTGTTCAGCTTGTTGATATAAGCTGGACAACCCCAAATCTTAACATGCTTTAGACTTGGTTTTCTTCCATGCCATATCTCATAAGGTGTGGAAGAAACTGATTTTGATGGAATCCTATTCATAATATACAAAGCTGATTCTAATGCAAATCCCCAAAAGAAGATTGGCATATCAGTATAGCTCATCATACTACGTACCATATCCAATAGGGTACGATTTCTCCTTTCAGATACACCATTCAGTTGTGGCGTTCTGGAGGAGTCAAGAAACAATGCCATGCTCTCTCAAGTATTCATCAAATTCAGTACTCAAATATTCACCTCCACGATCTGATCGAAGTGCTTTAATATTCTTTCCTGTTTGATTTTCTACTTCAGATTTAAATTCTTTGAACTTTTCAAAAGATTCATGTTTGTATTTCATCAAATACAAATACCCAAACCTTGATTTATCATCAGTAAAGGTAATAAAATAATGAAAGCCCCCTCTAGCCATTTCTTTAAATGGACCACATACATCACTATGTATTAGCTCCAAAATATTTTCAGCTCTTAGCCCCTGTCCAACAAAGGGTGATCTAGTCATTTTGCCCTGAAGGCAATATTCACAAGTTGGAGTAAGCTCAGAGCCCAATGAGGATAGAATCCCCATTCTCTCCAATTTTGCAATCCTATCTTCTGTAACATGACATAACCTTAAGTGCCAAATATATTTTGAACTTGAGTTGGTTTTCACCATGGCATTGTATTCATTTAGATTGCTATACTCTGGCCAGTGGAAACACTTTCCTGTTGGCAATGGAAACACTTTCCTGTTGGCAGTGGAAACACTTTCCTTTGCCTTTGTCAGCTTTGGACTTCCCTTTCTGTTTAGCTATTTTCTTGGAAGGACCAGGAATCTGAGGTTTCTTTTTCTTATTGCCCTTCTTCTTGTTGGACTTTCTAGCAGAAGAAGATGCAACCAAAGCTACCTCTTTTCCTTTATTGCCTGGCATATTCTTTTGGGCAATAACCAGCATGTTGAGTAAACCAGCTATGGTGCATTCCTGTTTAGTCATATGGAAATTTGTCACAAAATTCCCAAAAGACTCAGGAAGGGACTGAAGGATCAAATCCGTCTGTAGTTGGAAATCCATGTTGAAGTCAAGATGTTCCAACTGCTCAATCAGCCGAATCATCTTGTGGACATGATCCCCAACATTCTGTCCCTCAGACATCCTCATACGGAATAGCTGTCTAGATATCTCATACCTAGCATTCCTGTTGTGCTCACCATACAACTCTTGTAGGTGAAGGAGGATCTCACTCGCACTCTGCATGTTCTCATGTTGCTTCTGTAACTCATTACTCATGGAAGCAAGCATGTAACACTTAGCTCTCATATCATGCTCCTTCCACTTGTCCAAAGTTTCATGTTCCTCTTGTGTGGCCTCTAGAGGTAAGGGACCAGGAACATTTGAATCTGGAACATATCCTATATGTTCAAGGTTCAGGACAAGTTTCAAATTTCTTAGCCAATCAGACAGATTAGGTCCTGTCAACCTGTTGTGATCAAATATGCTTGTAAGGATATTGGATGGTGGTGGTTGTTTTGTGATCATTTTTATCAGAAAATTAACTGCAGAAAATAACCAGATTAATTAGTAAATGTATCATGTAATTAACCAAAATGATTATGGTCTTTTAATCAAATTGGTCCTCCCACTAACTTAGCGAATCCTACACTTCCAAAGTAGAAAACGGAAATCCTAGTTGGATGGATTTCTAGTGGGTGATTGAATTCTTATAATTCTATTGATCATCCTCAGGTACATCCATTATTGGAATTACAATAAACTATAAGTGAGCAACTCCTTGCCCATCACATCTCATGTGAGGTTCAATCCTTTACCTAGCCCCTAATGCTCAAAATCTCAGGTACATCCATTATTGACTTATCTTGCATTAGTTAAGTTGATCACATTGAGTCAGTAATTATGCAAATAATTTTAATGTCCTCAGGTACATCCAATATTGGCCACCAAACCATTTACATATTTACAACATCTCATGCTTAACAATTATTCTTAAGAAAATCTCTTAAATTAATTGCATCTCATGCAACTATTTAAAATTTCTTAAAATAATTGCCCCAATAGAGGGCTTATGTTATAATTACTTTAATTATAGCATTTCCAACTTAATCATTTGTTTGGAAGATTTTATAGCCATCCTTATTACTATTAAGGTCTCACTTTGCACATTATCCATTTAGCATGCATATATCATATAATTGCATACATTCCCATACATCTCATGCATTCATGGATAAGCAGTAAATATGGTATGATCATGGACTTTCTAAGGGATTCAATTCTGAGCCACCAAGAATTGAATCAGGGCATTCCTAGGTGCATTTCATTCATTCATTTTACAAGAGTTACTGAAGGAGTACATAATCAACACTTGATATTGAATTCCTCCCACTGGTCCCACCAATGCTCTTGACCCTTCTTGCAATCCAATATTACATAGTAATCCTTGGCATACCAAGGCGAATTTACAAGAAGTTAAATAAATGAAATTACAACCCAAAATATTACAAACTTAATAATACATGCCCAAAATAAATTAAAATAAATTAATTAATTTACAATCCCAAAGAAACATAAAAGAAATAAATCCAATCACATTGGTCTTTTATAGTCCATGATCATCCATCATGCATATCACTATTTAACAATTAAATAAAACATACATACTTAAATTAAATTGAATATCTCATATTCAACTTAAAAATCCAGATTTGAATATGATTCAAATAAATTTAAAAATTCAGATTTGAATCTCATTCAAACAAATTTAAAAATTCAGATTTGAATCACATTCAAACAACTTCAAAAATTCAGATTTGAATCACATTCAAACATTTTTTTAAAAATCAGATTTGAATCACATTCAAATATTTTTTTAAAAATCAGATCTGAATTTTATTGAATCAATTTTAAAAAATCAGATTTAAATATGATTCAAACAACTTTAAAAATTCAGATTTGAATCACATTCAAACAACTTTTAAAATTCAGATTTGAATCACATTCAAACAATTTTTAAAATTCTGATTTGAATCATAATTTAATTGTGTGATTAAAACTACTAATTAAACACTTTAATTAGTCAAAGAATAGGCCTTAGATCATACAACAATTGCAGAATTAAAAGCCAAACCTTGAACCACCCATGGAACCATTGTTGCCGCCACCAATGGTGGCTTCACCATGTGTGCCGCCACACCTCTTGATCCAACCAGCAATGAATCAATCATCTCATGATCAAATCACACAATTAAATCATATAATCAACAATCTAAATGGAAAATATAGTGGCTCTGATACCAATTGAAGGCAGGCGTGAAAAACACAAGATTATACCATTGAATTCAAAAATTTCGCCTAGGGTCACATGCACCATGCAAGATTTATTTTTATCTATTTGATTTCAATGATAAACAACATATTAAAACTCTTTTAATATGTTTTTGGATCTGTATTTGCCATTTAAGATTTTAAAATTAATCAGATTAATTTTAGAACCCTAGGTTAAATCAAGAACGATTACACTAACCTCTAGATGCAATCGCAAATGTCTGCGCCTTTGAGATTCGTCTTCAGGACACCAAATGTTGTCCCTCTAGCTTGTCCACACCAAGAACACCTATGGCAGCCCTTGAACAGCCTCTAAAGCTTTTCTATTAATTAGAAATTCAAGTTCTGCCTTTTAAGATATTAGAGATGTAAACAGGACACTAGAAACAATTTCTAGTGTTCTTAATTCAAGAGATTGATGGCTAATCTCTTTGAATTAATGAGAGATGAAGAGAAATAGCTGGAGAGGCTCAAAGTGGCGTGACAAATGAGAGGAGAGGCTGCTGGTTATTTTTTCTTTTCATAACCACACTTAAATAGCTAGGTTAACACATTAAACCCTAGCCACATGTCACCTTTTGATTAGCTCTAGGTTTAAGTGACCCAATCACATTGTGCCAAGTGTCAAACCTATATTTAATCTTGATTTTAATCATCTTACATTATTAAAAAACATTTGGCAAGCTTATGTGTAATCCCATGTGTCACCATCTCATGGTGCCACGTGTCACACTGTGAAATGACCAAAATGCCCCTGTGTCTTAATTTTGAGTTCTTAACCCAAAACAATTATTTTCTTCTTCTAATTAATTTATATCAAATATAAATTAATTAATTAATCTCTATTAATTAATTTCTCATCAATTAAATTCATATTTAAACACTTTAAATATAAATTTAATTTATACTACACATCCAATAATCTAGATTTGGTTTCAAGTCATGCTAGGGACTTTGCAATTTAATTGCAAACCAAACCTATTTAATTAATCAATTAAACTCTTTAATTAATTAATTAAATCATATTTAAATAGGTAATAACTTGTGTATGTGTGTGACTTACTAGGCACATCACTAATTGGCAATGAGACATGATATCAACTCTTAATATCATCAGAACTCTTTCTTACCATAAATGATTTCTCTAAATCATTTTATGAACCTCATAGACCATGGTTAACACTTAGCATAGCATGCCATGGCCACCCAATTAGTAATAAGATTTATCTTAAATGAACCTATAATCATATGTTACCATGCACTAGAATCTCTCTGTTACAAAATCCCAACTCAAGCTGCAGTCATGGTTTATGTCAAACTCCATTTGCTATGAATATTATGTTCTCTTTTAATTCCAATTCTTGATTAAAAAAATTTTTCTCATCAGAAACTCTTTTCTGAATAAATCTATCTGTCCTGGCCAGGAACTTGAAACATCAAGAACAATTAAATGAACATAGGATTTTATCTCTATTTACTTAGAGGAACAGATTCCATCTTGATCAACACCTACCTCCATATATAACTAGTAGGAGCCAACACATGCCCATATACCCATACACAGTACAAGTATGAAAGCAGTATCAAACTCAAACTACCTATATACAAGATAACTGTGCTATCTCAGGTCTAAAGATTATATGCACTGATATGATTTATGACAAAACATTGACAAGAGTAAACTCCATGTGCTTGTCACAAGTGTCACTGGTTCGGCCTACTTATCATTTATAAGTGCCTATCATGTTTGTTATATGGCATGAGACTCACCATTCCATCTTATTTATATCTCATATAAATAACTTGGGAACAAACATGAATACAATCTTTCTGGATAAGTCATGTCCTTATTATGAAGTATCCTCGATTGTGAACCTATTTATGATACTTTGTGCTAGAAATATTGTCACTCATATTCTTAACAACTTAAGAATAATATTTCTAACAAAATATCAATGGACCTTTTCTATTACACATAAATATATTATATAAACAGAAAAGTGGAAATGCCATTTATTAATAAAATATGTACAAGATACATACTAAATGATATGCTCTAGGGCATACTACTAACAGATGATGCATTGAATATGTATTAAATGAATGATATAATTAATTAATGTAGGTTAGTTTACTCACTGTGCTTGTATAACTCACCCGTTCCCTTAACCCCAGGTGTATGAGTGTAGGGCTAGAATAGTTATTTGGAGTTGAGTAGCAGGAGTAGCTACAGAGTTTTATATTTATATTGTATGTTTAGTGGACATGTAATCTATACAGGAATAGTTACTATGCTGACATTTAATTTTTTATAGATGTTGTCTCTTAAGTATAAGTGATGTAATTATGAATGGTTGAAATCTAAGCTAACTCAATCTAAGCTAACTCCTCAGTTGAGTATGTATGTGTGAACTAATTACACTTTAGTGATTTTATGCATGTAAAGGTTCAAATTTTGAGCCGATGCTATGTTAATTATGAATGAGAAAACTAAAATGTAATGGTTTGGAGTATGCTTGGATTGTGAGATACAGTGATGTATTCATGTTTAAAAGGTTTTTAAGCTTGCTATAGGTTCTGGTAGCCTTAAGCTAACTCTATCCCTAGCGTTGAAAATGGCCCCTAGGCTAGGTTGTTACATTTATCATAATTCTTAAGGTTAAAGATGTCAAATTCACGAAAGATCTTTGTCCCATTGGTTTATGTTTGGTATTTTGTAAGATCATTTCCAAGATTCTTGTCCATAGACTCCAACCTTATATGGATATGTTTATTAGGGAAAAACAGAGTGCTTTCACTAGGGCAACATTGATTCTAGATAATATACTCATTTATCATGAAATTATGCACATTTTCTCTAAAAAAAAAAAGGGTTTCAACTAGGTTTGATAGTGAAGCGTGATATTAGCAAAGCTTATGAGTGTGTTGAATGGCAACACCTCCACCACATGCTTTGTAAATTTAGTTTTTGTCCTCAATGGATTTCTTGGATCATGGAGTGTGTGACTTCTATATCTTATTCTCCCCTAGCAAATGGCCATCAAGTGGAGCTCTTTAATCCTTTATGTGGTATTCATTAGGGTGATCCACTATCTCTTTATCTATTTCTCTTTTGTGTCAAAGGGCTTTCTTATACGATAAAAGAAGTAGGGATTCAAGGCTTATTTTGAAGGCATGGAAGCATGGTTTTAAAGGCATTAGAGCATTGAATTTTAAAATTTCTTCTAGGGTTACATGCAACATTCAAATGAATTATGAACCTATGTAACTTTTAATGCCCTCTATTCTACCAAAAACACACTTTTGGCATATACTAGAAGTTCATTTGCCATTTAAGATTGAGAATAAACAATTAATTCAATAAACCCTAACTAATGTAAGAAATTAATTCAACTAATCTCCAAGGCGCTGAATCAAACTTTCTTACTCCCTTTGGGTGCTCCTAGGGCTCCAAGAGTTGCCCCTCTAGCTTGTCCACTAAGAGCTTCACCAAGACTCACCAAAGGTTGCCCTAAATCCTCTCTTTGAAGATTACCAACCACTAATGCTTTAGAGTTTATACTTTGGTGAAGGTATATGGATGTGGGTACACTAGAAACTCTTTCTAGTAAAATTAATTCAAAGGAAATCAAGATTTTCCTTTTGAATTAATGAAAAGAAAAATGAGAAGAGGAGAATACCATGGTTGTCGTCCAACACACAAAGAGGAAGAAGATTTAACTTTCTTCTTCTTTCTTCATTCATATGCATAAGACAAATTGACTTAATGAAGTGCCACATGTCACCATAAGATTTAATCTTGCTTTTCTTTGACTTAATCTCATCAAGCCAAGTGTCAAGCTTTAATTAAATCATTAAAAAGTAGTCTTCCATCATAGGAAGACAAGTGGCACAATTAAATGGGTGACACATGTCACCATGTAAAATTACCATTTTGCCCTTACATATAATTTTGAGTTTTCAATCCAAAATTGTAATTTCTCCCTTAAATTAATTTATATCAAATATTAATTAATTAATTAATTAATCTCCATTAGTTAATTTCTCCATTTTATTTATATTTAAACTCTTTAAATATAAATGTAATTTATATTATTCATCTAACAACCTAGATTTGGTTTCAAGTCATGCTAGGGACTTTGCAATCTTATTGCAAACCAAATCTATTTAATTTATTAATTAATCTCTTTAATTAATCAATTAAATCATAATACACTTGGTGAATTGCTTGTGTAGATGTGTGACTTACTAAGCTCATTACTAATTGACAATGAGAAATGATATTAACTCTTAATATCATTAGAACTATTTCTTACCGTAAATGATTTCTCTAAATTATTTTAGGCATCTCATATGTAACACCCCTATTGGCATAGCCTGGTATATTTCACTATTCTGGTGACCGGTATCGATTCAGACAATTAAGGGGATTAGAACCACGTTTAAGACACCTAATTAAGCCCTAAACACAAATAATTAGTAATTGCCAAATAGTTGAGTATAAAAAAGAAAAATAGAACACAAGAAGTTAAATAAGCCGAGAGTCACAGCGATGGGTGACCTTCTCGAGAATGACTGCGAGGTCAGTCTAAACTCAAATTTCAAACTGTAAAATGTGACGTTGCTGTCCTTAGGACTATTGCGAACACAGTGAAAAAGAGAAAATCACGAAAAAGAATTGTTAAGCAGATCAAATAATTAGTTCAGGGATTCGAAAGAAATATCGAATAACTTGCAAACCGGATCGAACCGGCGAGGGGCAATTTGGTCAATTCACCCCTAGAGCTGACACCTGACCTAACTGTCTAATAAAATTGGAGAAAATAAAATTTCAGAATTAAGAATTAAATTAAAAGAACTAATGGAAAAATAAATAAAAAAGAAAAAGAAAGAAAAGAAAAAGTTTGTTTGCATCATGCATAACATAAGCATGATGCAATAAACCTAATATTTAAAAAATTGAAATTGTGGATAATTATGTATTAATAAAATTAGAAAAAAATTCAAAAGAAAAAAAAAAGAAGAGTTTCTTCTTCATTAGCCGTCCATTTCTCCTCTCTCTCTCTCTTTTCTCCTTAGTTTCCTCCATAGCCATGAAATTCAAGCTTTCAAAGCTTGAATCAACTTCATAAATCCCACAATTTTCTTGTATAAATCTTATTGTTGGATCTTGACAAGCTTATTTAGAATAAAAAGAAAGAAGAAAATAGAAGATTTGGAGAAATTGAAAATCAAAGTTTGAGGTTAGTAATCTAAACTTAAAAATTTTAGTTAAATGCTTATGTTTTAGTTTAATTAACTTAGAAAGTAACATAAAATCATAACAAAACAATCGTTGAGGGATCAAACATGAAATTCATCCTGCTAGGGTTAGGGTTTGATATGAATGAGTTTGATAGTTTTGAATGGTTATTTGAGGTGAATTAGGTGTGTAGAATATGAATACACACTTTAAATTGTATTAGATTGAATTTTATGTATAGTTAGGGTTTTGAACATGTGAAAAATTGAATAAAATTTTGAGAATTAGCCAAATGATGTTTTTAACCTTATTTGAGTTGAGAAATGGTCAATTGTGACCATTTGTGGTGTGTATGAATTGTTGGAAACAAGTTTAAATTCGGATTGGTGAGGGTCAATCTGCAGGCAGCTTGACCTAGGTCCATTTCAGGGACCAAAATTGAAAATTTACCAATCTAATTGGTGTGAGGCCAATTGAGAATGAAACTAGACACAAAATGACACATTTTTCATTCAAGAATCAAGCCCAAAAAATGACCATAACTTAGTGAACAATTAGGCCAAATCCGGAATTGAGCACACTGCCCTATACAAAAATGACCAAATAAACAGTAGTTACGTAAATGACCATAACTTGGTCTAGGAAGGTCCAAATGACCTGAATGTTATACCGATAGAAAGTTGAGACATAGCCCTATAACTTTCATGAAGAAAAAAAACCCAAATTTTGACCATAACCTGTTTGAAAATCCACCTGCAATCAACCGACAAAAATTGACAAAATCCAGAATTTGCCCAGAATTCTGGGTAACACTAAATCTGGCCAGCCATGTTCAAATGGCTATAACTTAGGCTACAAAACTCCAAATGGAGTGATTCAAAAATGGAAATAAAGTTAAGATAATAAGGAACAACTTCTATGAAGAAAACGTAGCCAAATTATCACAGCAACATGACAAATGGAACAGTGCACAACTAAACACCAAAACTGAAAATTTGAAATTTGCACCTATGAGACTTGAAGTCTGAGGAAACAACCAAAACCAACAAATTAGGTAACCAAAATATGGTATGTAGGTGAAATAAGAATTTCTATACCTATTAAGCATTAGAAAGTCAATAAATTGACTTGAATAGTGTCGTAAATAGTAACACCAAAATATAAATTTTAAAGAACATCAAGTTTAGCATATTAAAGCTAGTTATAAATAGATTTAAAATTATTTTTGGATTTATGATAAATTATGGTACTGAAACACGGTAAAATTATGTGTTTCAGCTGAAAAGAATACTAAGAAAGAACCCGAAGCATCGAGTCAAGGCCAAGAGGCAACTCGCATAAGATTTGTGCACAACATAGAAATTTTTGTAAATTTTCTTCTGCAAATTGTTTTGAATGAATTGTGATATTAAATTGTGACTTAATTGTATTGAAATGTTTATTATGCTTTTGACTTAAATTGTCGAAAGTTTACTTGTATGTGTTTGAAATGGCAATAAATGTTTGATAAATTGTTACGATAATTTTAAAACCATAGTGTCATGACCATATATTTGAACGCCTTACTAGCATGACTAGTGGGGGAAATTAGTTTTGAATTTTGATTCCTTCCCTGGCTAAAGTGTTGAGATGTGTGCCAATAAAAGAAGAAATTTCAATGGGTACCCATATATTTGAGCTAGCTAGCCTTGTGATTACTCATAAGTCTCCAGCTATTGAGATGAATATTGTTTCAAATGGCATGATATAACCGTGTGTTTTTATGAAATTCGTTTTGAGACTTCTAAAATGAAATTGTTTGGACTAAAGTTTTATAAATCATGTTTTGTATCTGTCTTTCATTTTCAGTACCGTATTTGAATAAATGTGATTTGAATTATGCATAAATGTTATTTTAGTATGTTGTGCACCATTGAGTCATATTACTCAGCGATGGCTGTTATTGCTGTCGCAGATATAGAGACTAGAGGAGCAACAGAATGAGCTGCTGATGATTCTTGGAGCCACGTTCCTAAAGTTTTATTGGATATATTTTATAACCTGATTGTAATCTTTAGTTTGATGTATATAAATGTATGTACATGTATAAACTGATCATGAGCAGTTGTATAGAGTTTGTAATAATATTATTTTGGATTTGCTAAAGTAAAGTTTGGTTGATGAATGTAAATTGATTTTACTTTAATGAAATTATCGAGTATTATTTTTTATTATATTTGAATTGAGAATTATGTTAGAATATTGGAGTTTGGGAAAAATTGAAGTTGAGTTTGTTGTGGTAGTAATGGATTTTGATGGAAAGAATTATAGGAAGTGTTTTTACAGGTTTTTGAAGAACTGTTTTCTTAAAATACAGACGGTACTCTGTTGAAATTTTTCCAAGAATTGCATAAAAATAAAATGGACAAAAAAAAAATTTAATGTCACACCTTACCCCTCTGTAAGGCATAACATGATCCCGTAGAATATCTAATGAACTACCGAACTTCACCTACCGATAATTCATTAAGTACACTACAAGGGATTTTAAAACTATTTTCTTGCATTTTGGAAGTGGTGAGCATTTTGGTAGGAATTAAAATCATTTATTCAAAGCTTATAAACTAGTAAAATATAGTCCATTTTAATTTTACCGCAAATTTTATAAAAATTTTGACAGAGTTCCGTTTATATTTGGAGAAAACCGTTCTTCAAAACCTGCAAAAAGCACTTCCAATAAATTTTTCCTAACTCCCAACCTCCAAATATTCTCAAGTCAATACATCTCAAAATTCTCAAAACAAACTATTTCATATCATTCCATCAATATTGTATGCACAAATTAACTTTACAGATATAAAATCCAAAAATAATATTATTAAAATTTATTATACAACTGCTCACTTTACATTGATACTTATGACATTACAGTATTTATATCAAAATAATTACAAGGGTATAAAACAATACCTGTACAAAAATGATCAAGAGTTCTTGTCAATCCCGCAGCTCACTCTGCTGCTTTCTCTTTGCTCTTATCTGCGATAGCAAAATAAGCTATCGCTGAGTATAAAAATACTTAGTGGTGCACAATAAAAATTTAAAATATAATACATAAATCATTCATTATCAAATCACAATTTAAATATTTCTCAATCACATTTCACAGGTTACTAAAATTCATAATAACACAATTTGGTCAAATAGTTCAATAAACACAATGTTGCCAAATCATACACAACTTAAGCCATGACACAAAATTTTCGATCAATGCCGTATTGTACACCACAACAAAGCAATCTACAACCCCACTAATCGAAATCAATGAGGGAGGTGGCTAGCTAACTAATGAGTACTCATCCGATCTCGACCTCAACTGTTAAGCCAGAGAGGGAGGAAAATGAACGATCTCAACCCCATAAATGGAGGAGGAATAATGTGATATTGCCATAATAAGTGTGAACACAAAATCAGTTCAAAACAATTTATTTAAATAATTTATGAGAAATCTGGTCAATTTTCAAAGTCATATTCACAATCATAAATGGCAACACAATTCATAATTAACTAAAAGAAAAATCAAATTTTCAGGAATCATATATTTAAATAAAAATTACTGTGCACAGACCTGACATGAGTCCCCTTTAGGCCTTGACTCAGTCTCTCAGAGCTTCCAAGTCTTTTTCAGCTGAAACACACAGTTTCACAGTGTTTAAGTACCATAACTTAGCATAAATCCAAAAATAAATTTAACTTCACTTTTATCTAGCTCTAATGTGCTAAACTCGATGTTCTTGAAATTTTTGTATTTTGGGTTACTATTCACTATACTATTCAAGTCAAATTTTTGACTTTCTAAGGCTTAATAGGTATGGGAATTCCAACTTCACCCACATAACACATTTTGGTCACCAAACTTGTTAGTTTTGGTCATTTTCTCAACACTTAAGTCTTTTAGGCAAAATTGTCAATTTTCAGTTTTTGGTGCCTAGGTTGCACTGTTCCATTGGTCATTTTACTGTTGGAATTTGGCAAAACTTCCTTCATAGAAAATGTTCCTTATTGTCTTAAGTTTATTCTCCTTTTTGAATCACTTCAATTGGAGTTTTGTAGCTCAAGTTATATGCAAATAACTTTTACTATTCATGCTGCAGAATTTTGTTTTGGTAGATTATTGATTCCAACTTCGTTCAGCAATTTGATCAAGTTAGGTCCATAATTTGGTCTAATTTTCTTCATATGAAATGTTCTACTATGCCTTAGGTTTCCATCGGTTCAGGAGTCATCTAAATCGGAGTTTTCTAGAGAGAGTTATAGCCATTGAAACTTTACTATTCATATGGTAAATCTGCAGTTTTGCAAGTTCAGTGATCCAACTTTGCTCAGTGATTTGATTGGGTTAATGGAATAATTTGGGTTTATATTCTTCATGAAAGTTTTAGATCTATATCTCATATAATCCCTGGTAAAATTTCAGGTCATTTTGACCTGCCTAGCTCGAGTTATGACCAAATGAACAAATACTATTCATTTGGTCAGTTTGTGCAGGGCAGCCTACAATTTTTCAATTTTAGTCAATTTGTTCACTAGGTATTAGTCACTTTTTGGGCATGCTTCCTAAATGAAAATTGTGTCATTTAGTGCCTATTTTCATCTCCAATTGGTCCCATATCCATTGGACTTGTAAAATTCTATTTTTAGTCCCTCAAAGTTGACTTTTAGTCATGGTGTATACCCAATCCGAATTTGGCTTTGATTCAAACACTTCTAACACACTTAATTAGGTCACAAATGGCCATTTCTTTCCTTAAACTATGTAAAAGACATCATTGAGCACTTTTTCACATTTTTGGTCCATAAACCCTAATGTCCAAACCCTAATCCACTCCAATTTGTTGCATTTACTTGATTCCATGCCTTTAACCATAGTCATTCAACTAAATAAGGCTTATATACCCATTCAAACTATTCAAATCATGCAAATCACCCTCCCCCTTCATGCTGGCCAAATTTCAATTTGGTCCCTCAATAAATTTTCTTTCCATTTCAAGTTTATTTACAAGTAATTCAAGCTAAAAACACAACAAATAATCTCAAACTTTCAAATTGATGTGCTTACCTCAACTTTGATATCCAATCTTCAATTTTTCTCCTCTTTTCTTCTTTCTTTCTTGTTAAATTTCTTTCTCAAGGGAAGGGAATAAGGTTTTATGGAGTGATTATGGGAGAAGTTGGGATTTGGTAAGAGTTTCAAAGCTTGAAGACAAGCTTTAATGGAGTTTGCAATGGTGAGGGAGAGAGAGATGATGAGGCTGCAAGTTTGGGTAAGGAAGACAATAATTTTTTTTTTTCTTTTCTTTTCTTTTATTCACTTATGGAAGACCTAACAATCCCAATTAAATAAATATATTAAGTATTGTTTTTATGGCATCATGCATGAAGTCATGCATGATGTCATCACTTTTTTACTTTTCCATTTCCTTTTTTTTCTATTAGTTCTTTAATTTAATTCTCGATCCCCAAGTTTTACTTTCTCCAATTTTATTTGACAGTTAGGTCAGGAGTCAGCTCTCGGGGTCAATTGACCAAATTGCCCTTCGCCGGTTCATCCCGGTTTGCAATTAATTTCATATTTCTTTCGGCTCCCTGACCTAATTATTTGACTGGCTTAACAGTTCTTTTTCATGATTTTCTCTTTTCCACTGTGTTTATAAGGGTCCTAAGGACCGCGGCGTCACATTTTACGGTTTGAAATTTGAGTTTAAAATGACTTCGCAGTCGTTCCCAAGAAGGTCATTTATCGCTATGACTCTTGGCTCCTTTAACTTCTTATGTTCTGTTTTTCTTGTTTATACTTAACTAATTGGATATTACTAATTATTTGTGTTTATGGTTTATCTAGTTGTCTTAAGTATGGTTCTAATCCCCTTAATTGTCTAGACTGACTCCAATCACCAGAACAGTGAAATATACCAGGCTATACAAATAGGGGTGTTACAATTCTCCCCCCCCCCCCCCTTAAAATAAATTTAGTCTCGAAATTTTACCTGGTATCAATCTCTGAACAGCTGTGGGTGCTGTCTCCTCCTGTCCTCCTCTCTTTCCCAAGTAGCCTCCTGGCTCGAATGATGGTTCCACAACACTTTTACCAATGGTATCTGTTTATTCCGTAGTGCTTCACCTCATAAGCCAGAATCTTTATGGGTTCTTCCACATATGTGAGGTCTGGATTCACCTCAATTTCTTCCACTGGTTGTACATGAGATGGGTCTGATCGGTACCTCCTCAACATAGACACATGGAAGACGTTATGTATCTTCTCCAACTCTGGAGGTAATGCCAACCGATATGCCAAAGGACCCACTCTTTCCAAAACCTCATATGGCCCAATGAAACGAGGACTTAGTTTCCCCTTTCTGCCGAATCTCATAATTCTCTTCCAAGGAGAAACTTTGAGGAAAACTTTCTCACCCACTGTATACTCAATATCCCTTCTCTTCAAATCAATGTAGGACTTCTAACGGTCTGATGCAGTCTTAAGTCGATCTCTAATCACCCTGATTTTCTCTTCAGTCTGCTGAACAATTTCGGGTCCAATCATCTTTCTTTCGCCCACGTCATCCCAACACAATGGGATTCTACATTTTCTGCCATACAAAGCTTCATATGGAGGCATCCCAATGCTTGATTGGTAGCTGTTATTATAAGCAAACTCAATCAAAGGTAAGTGTGTATCCCAGCTGCCCTCAAACTCAATCACACAAGCCCGTAGCATATCCTCCAAGATCTGAATTACCCTCTCAGACTGGCCATCTGTCTATGGGTGGAATGTAGTACTGAAGTTCAATCTAGTTCCTAAGGCTCTCTGAAGACTACCCCAAAATCTAGAAGTGAACCTAGGATCTCTGTCTGATACAATGGATACTGGCACTCCATGAAGTCTCACAATCTCATCGATGTACAACCTGGCCAATCTGTCTAAACTGTAGTCCATTCAGATTGGCAGAAAATGAGCAGACTTAGTCAGTCTGTCAACAATGACCCATACTGCATCATGACTCTTCTGTGTCCTCGAAAGTCCCATCGCAAAATCCATAGTTATTCTCTCCCATTTCCATTCTGGCACTGGTAGTGGATGTAACAACCCAGTGGGTACTTGATGCTCTGACTTTACTTTTTGACAAGTTAGGCATTTGGATACAAACTCTGCCACATCCCTTTTTAAACCCATCCACCAGTAATGCTCCTTTAGCCCTCTATACATTTTTGTACCACCAGGGTGCATGGCAAAAGGAGACTCATGTACTTCCTTCAAAATGATCTGTCTCAAATCAACATCATTAGGAACACATATTCTGCCCTGGTGTAGCAGTAGACCGTCATCTCTAATTGAAAACTTTGGTTTCTTGCTCTGTCTGACTTCTTCCAATAGCTTCTGATACTTTTCATCATTCTGAGCAGCCATTCTGATCTGATCAATCAACATTGGCTGTACATGCCATGCAACTGTTGTCTGCCCATCATCATTAATCTCTAAGCTGGCATGCAATGATCTTAACTCATGTACCAAAGACAAAGGAGTGACCCGTAGACTTGCCATAGTCTTGCGACTTAAGGCGTCAGCCACAACATTAGCTTTCCCTGGCTAATAGTCTATTAGACAATCATAGTCTTTTATCAACTCTAACCATCTCCTTTGTCTCAAATTCAACTCTTTCTGGGTGCCCAAATACTTCAAACTCTTATGATCTGTGTAGATGTAACATTTCTCCCCATACAAATAGTGCCTCCAGATCTTAAGAGCAAACACAATGGCTGCAAGCTCCAAGTCATGTGTTGGATAATTCCTCTCATGCGGTTTTAGCTGGCGTGATACATAGGCAATGACATTTCGATCTTGCATCAACACACAACCTAACCCATTGTGAGAAGCATCGCTGTAAACTGTATATTCTTTACCCGGTGTAGGTAAAGTCAGGACTGGAGCTTCAGTCAAACATCTCTTCAATTCATCAAAGCTTTGCTGGCATTTATCAGTCCACTGAAATTTCACATCTTTCCTAAGTAGTTTGGTCAATGGAGATGCCAACATGGAGAATCCCTTCACAAATCTACGATAGTATCCAGCTAAACCCAGAAAACTACGAATCTCTGTGATATTTCTGGGTGGCTTCCAATTAAGGACAGCTTCTATCTTGCTAGGATCTACCTTAATACCTTCTGCTGATACTATGTGTCCCAAAAAGGATATCTCCTTCAGCCAAAATTCACACTTCGACAATTTGGCATATAGCTGTTTCTCCCTCAAAGTCTGCAGTACAATGCGCAAATGTCTATCATGCTCTTCTGCATTCCTCGAATAGACTAATATATCATCTATAAATACCACAACAAACTGGTCGAGGTATGGTCTGAAGATAGTGTTCATCAGATCCATAAAAACAGCCGAAACATTAGTTAACCCGAATGGCATAACCACAAACTCATAATGGCCATAGCGGATTCTAAAGGCAGTATTAGAAATACTCTACTCTTGTACTTTCATCTGATAATAACCTGATCTCAGGTCAATTTTGGAGAATACAGTTGCACCCCTCAACTGATCAAACAAGTCATCAATACGGGGCAATGGGTATCTATTCTTTATTGTCACCTTATTCAACTGCCGATAATCAATACACAAATGGAGAGCGCCATCCTTCTTCTTTATAAACAGCACTGGCGCTCCCCAAGGTGACACACTAGGGCGGATAAAGCCCTTGTCAAGGAACTCTTGCAACTGTACTTTCAATTCTTTTAGTTCTGCTGGTGCCATTCTGTATGGCGTTATAAACATTAGGTCCACACTAGGCATAACATCAATCTCAAACTGCACCTCTCTTTCTGGAGGTAATCCTGACAATTCATCAGGAAATATATCCGGAAAATCACATACTATAGGGATGTCCCTCAATGCTAGACTATCCACTTGGGTGTCTATCACATGTGCCAAGTACGCCTCACACCCTTTCCTAATCATTTTTCTGGCCAGTGCAGCTGAAATAATGTTTGAAGGCAATAACTGCCTCTCTCTATGTATTACTACATCACCATACTAAGGAAGACCAAAAGTGACTGCTTTCGCCACAAATCAATCATCGCATGATGCCTGGCTAACCAATCCATGCCCAAGATAATGTCATAATCTCTGAAGGGCATTTCAATCAAATCAGACAGAAAAGTTTGTCCTTGGATCACCAAAGAACAGTCCCTATATAGCCTATTTACCCTGACCTCCTGGCCTAATGGACTAGTTACTAACACATCATAGTCCATTGGTATACACTGAATAGCAGTAGAACACATCACACTAGCACTAACATACGAATGTGTAGAGCCAGGATCAAATAACACATGTACATCTTGGTCAAGGATGGAGAAAATACCAGCTACTACATCTGACGTTTCAGCTTCCTCCCTCTGATGTATGGTATACACTCTGACTGGTGCGCCAGTGGATATTGGCTGGTTAACAGTGCTTTGACTTCCAAGAGTGTTACCAGGACCCCTACCTCTGCCTTTACCTCTACCAGCTGGCTGTGATCCTCTAGGTGCAGAGACTTGGGCTAATCCCTCAGATGTAACAGAAGGTATAGACTGGCGCGGACTAGTACAATCTTTAGCAAAATGTCCGCTGCCTCCACAGTTAAAACATGCACCAATAGCCTTGAAACAAACCCCACCATGAGTTCTACCACAAGTTTCACACTGTCGTACTGATAGAGCTCCTCGAGGTGCTTGCTGGGTCTGCTGACCAGACCGGGGTGGTCTTTGGCCAGAGAATCTACCTCTGCCAGATCTGCGAGAGCTGGATCTCCCAAACTGTTTCCTCTTCCTAGAACCACTCTCAGGTGCTTGTCCAGTAGTCTTTTCAGTCTTCTCTTTCTCTTGTGTACCCTTCTTCACTGCCCCTTCTGATTCTATCTTTTCCAATTCCAGGGCCTGTGAGATCAACTCAAAGAAATTCTGATGGCAGAAACCCACAACTTGCATCCTCAAATTCAACCTTAACCCGGACTCAAACCTCTTACATCTATCTCTGGGGGTGGAGACTAAACTTCCAGCGTAGTGTCTCAGTCGAGAGAAGTCTCTCTCATATTCTGCTATGGTTCTGTCCCCTTGTTTCAAAATCAAGAATTCTTGCAATTTCATATCTACATACGCATCAGGAACCCATTTCTGCCTCAATTCCCTCAGGAAGTCTGTCCATGTCAGCACAGGTGGCTCAACTAGGCTGTAGGGGATGGTCTTCCACCATTCATAAGCATCCCCTTATAAAAGAGATACTGAATATTCAAATTTTAATTCTTCAGTACACTGCAGCTTCCTGAAAACCCATTCCATTCTTTCCAACCACTGTTCTGCCTCTAGTGGATCCACAGTGCCCTTGAACTCGGTGGCCCCAAATTTCATCAATTTTTCATATTGTCGAGCTGAGGGCTGTGGTTGTGCTATAGGTACTTGCATCTGAACTTGGGGTGGCACATTTCTCGCCATTTGTTGGAAAAACGCAGTCATTTGCTGTACAAACTGAGCAAGGAACTGCGGTGCTGGAGTAGGAGCTGGAGTAGCTGACCCACTCACGTTCTGGAGTGCTGGGACTTCCCCTTGAACCTCAGCCTCAACAGACTGTTCCACGGAATGATCTCCTTCTTCCATTCCATTTTCCCAAAATTTCTACTTCCTGAAATCAAACACAAGGAGGTTGACCTCCGTTAGTGCATATTCATGATGTAAATATGTCATATGTATCAATTAAAGACACTTTAGCAGTTGTACTTATCAAAGAAATGTTCACATAAATAGTCAAAATTCATTGCAAAACCATGCTCTGATACCACTAAAACATGTCACACCTTACCCCTCTGTAAGGCATAACATGATCCCGTAGAATACCTAATGAACTACCGAACTTCACCTACCGATAATTCATTAAGTACACTACAAGGGATTTTAAAACTATTTTCTTGCATTTTGGAAGTGGTGAGCATTTTGGTATGAATTAAAATCAATTATTCAAAGCTTATAAACTAGTAAAAATTTTGTCCATTTTAATTTTACCACAAATTTTATAAAAATTTTGACAGAGTTTCGTTTATATTTAGAGAAAACCGTTCTTCAAAACCTATAAAAAGCACTTCCAATAAATTTTTCCTAACTCCCAACCTCTAAATATTCTCAAGTCAATACATCTCAAAATTCTCAAAACAAACTATTTCATATCATTCCATCAATATTGTATGCACAAATTAACTTTACAGATATAAAATCCAAAAATAATATTATTAAAAGTTATTATACAACTGCTCACTTTACATTGATACTTATGACATTATAGTATTTACATCAAAATAATTACAAGGGTATAAAATAATACCTGTATAAAAATGATCAAGAGTTCTTGTCAATCCCGCAGCTCACTCTGCTGCTTTCTATTTGCTCTTATCTGTGATAGCAAAATAAGCTATCGCTGAGTATAAAAATACTTAGTGGTGCACAATAAAAATTTAAAATATAATACATAAATCATTCATTATCAAATCAAAATTTAAATATTTCTCAATCACATTTCACAGGTTACTAAAATTCATAATAACACAATTTGGTCAAATAGTTCAATAAACACAGTATTGCCAAATCATACACAATTTAAACCATGACACAAAATTTCCGATCAATGCCGTGTTGTACACCACGACAAAGCAATCTACAACCCCACTAATCGAAATCAATGAGGGAGGTGGCTTGCTAGCTAATGAGTACTCATCCGATCTCGACCTCAACTAGTAAGCTAGAGAGGGAGGAAAATGAACGATCTCAACCCAATAAATGGAGGAGGAATAATGTGATACTGTCATGCTAAGTGTGAACACAAAATCAGTTCAAAACAATTTATTCAAATAATTTATGAGAAATCTGGTCAATTTTCAAAGTCATAGTCACAATCATAAATGGCAACACAATTCATAATTAACTAAAAAAAAAATCAAATTTTCTGGAATCATATATTTAAATAAAAATTACTGTGCACAGACCTGACGTGAGTCGCCTCTAGGCCTTGACTCAGTCTCTCAGAGCTTCCAAGCCTTTTTCAGCTGAAACACACAGTTTCACATTGTTTCAGTATCATAACTTAGCATAAATCCAAAAATAAATTTAACTTCACTTTTACCTAGCTCTAATGTGCTAAACTCAATGTTCTTGAAATTTTTGTGTTTCGGGTTACTATTCACTATACTATTCAAGTCAAATTTTTGACTTTCTAAGGCTTAATAGGTATGGAAATTCCAACTTCACCCACATACCACATTTTGGTTGCCAAACTTGTTAGTTTTGGTCATTTTCTTAACACTTAAGTCTTTTAGGCAAAATTGTCAATTTTCAGTTTTTGGTGTCTAGGTTGCACTATTCCATTGGTCATTTACTGTTGGAATTTGGCAAAACTTCCTTCATAGAAAATGTTCCTTATTGTCTTAAGTTTATTCTCCTTTTTGAATCACTCCAATTGGAGTTTTGTAGCTCAAGTTATATGCAAATTACTTTTACTATTCATGCTGCAGAATTTTGTTTTGGTAGATTATTAATTCCAACTTCGTTCAGCAATTTGATCAAGTTAAGTCCATAATTTGATCTAATTTTCTTCATATGAAATGTTTTACTATGCCTTAGGTTTCCATCGGTTCAGGAATCACCTAAATCGGAGTTTTCTAGAGAGAGTTATAGCCATTGTAACTTTACTATTCATATGGTAAATCTGTAGTTTTGCAGGTTCAATGATCCAATTTTGCTCAATGATTTGATTGGGTTAATGGCATAATTTGGATTTGTGTTCTTCATGAAAGTTTTATATCTATATCTCATCTAATCTCTGGTAAAATTTAAGGTCATTTTGACCTGCCTTGCTCATGTTATGACTAAATGAACAAACACTATTCATTTGTTCAGTTTGTGCAGGGCAGCCTGCAATTTTTCAACTTTAGTCAATTTGTTCACTAGGTTTTAGTTACTTTTTGGGCATGCTTCCTAAATGAAAATTGTGTCATTTAGTGTCTATTTTCATCCCCAATTGGTCCCATATCCATTGGACTTGTAAAATTCTATTTTTGGTCCCTCAAAGTTGACTTTTGGTCATGGTGCATACCCAATCCGAATTTGGCTTTGATTCAAACACTTCTAACATACTTAATTAGGTCACAAATGGCCATTTCTTTCCTTAAACTATGTCAAAGACATCATTTAGCACTTCTTCACATTTTTGGTCCATAAACCCTAATGTCCAAACCCTAATCCACACTAATTTGTTGCATTTACTTGATTCCATGCCTTTAACCATAGTCATTCAACTAAATAAGGCTTATATACCCATTCAAACTATTCAAATCACCCTCCCCTTTCATGCTGGCCGAATTTCAATTTGGTCCCTCAACAAATTTTCTTTCCATTTTAAGTTTATTTACAAGTAATTCAAGCTAAAAACACAACAAATAATCTCAAACTTTCAAATTGATGTGCTTACCTCAACTTTGATTTCCAATCTTCAATTTTTCTCCTCTTTTCTTCTTTCTTTCTTGTTCAATTTCTTTCTCAAGGGAAGGGAATAAGGTTTTATGGAGTGATTATGAGAGAAGCTGGGATTTGATAAGAGTTTCAAAGCTTGAAGACAAGCTTTAATGGAGTTTGCAATGGTGAGGGAGAGAGAGATGATGAGGCGGCAAGTTTGGATAAGGAAGACAATAATTTTTTGTTTTTCTTTTCTTTTCTTTTATTCACTTATGGAAGACCCAAAAATCCTAATTAAATAAATATATTTAGTATTTTTTTTATGGCATCATGCATGAAGTCATGCATGATGTCATCACCTTTTTACTTTTCCATTTCTTTTTTTTTCTATTAGTTCTTTAATTTAATTCTCGATCCTGAAGTTTTATTTTCTCCGATTTTATTTGACAGTTAGGTCTGGAGTCAGCTCTCGGGGTCAATTGACCAAATTGCCCTTCGCCGGTTCATCCCGGTTTGCAATTAATTTCATATTTCTTCCGGCTCCCTGATCTAATTATTTGACTGGCTTAACAGTTCTTTTTCGTGATTTTCTCTTTTCCACTGTGTTTATATGGGTCCTAAGGACTGTGGCGTCACATTTTACGGTTTGAAATTTGAGTTTAAAATGACTTCGCAGTCGATCCCGAGAAGGTCACCCATCGCTATGACTCTCGGCTCGTTTAACTTCTTATGTTCTGTTTTTCTTGTTTATACTTAACTAATTGGACATCACTAATTATTTGTGCTTATGGTTTATCAAGTTGTCTTAAGTATGGTTCTAATCCCCTTAATTGTCCAGACCAACTCCGATCACCGGAACAATGAAATATACCAGGCTATGCAAATAGGGGTGTTACATTTAAACTAGTTTTTGGACTTCTATTAAATGTAAGAAAATGCTCACCACTTCCAAAAAGTAAGAAAATGGTTTTAAAATCCTTGTAGGGTACTTAATGAGTTATCGGTAGGTGAAGTTCGGTAGTTCATTAGGTATTCTATGGGATCATGTTATGCCTTACAGAAGGGTAAGGTGTGACATGTTTTAGCGATATCAGAGCGAATTTTTGAAGTATGTTTTAACTTGTGAATTCGTGTCTTTTCTTTGATAAGTACAACTGCTCAATGTCCTTATTTATTACATACAGTGCATTACATCATAACTATGAACTAACGGAGGGAAATCTTCTTGTGTTACTTATTCAGGAGATATCCTAACTCCACATTGAAATTGAAGAAGGGGATCACTCTGTTGAGCCGTCTGTAGAGGCTAAGGCCCAAGGGGAAGCCCCAGCTCTCCAAAATGTCAGTGGGTTGGTGGCACCAACCCCACAAATGCCACAGTTTCCTACACAATTTGCTCAATAGATGGCTGCAATGTTTCAATAGATGGTTGGGGGTATGCTTACTCAAGCTCCACCCCAGACTTCTGTAGTGCAACCTCAAGCTTCAGTTAGACAATATGACAAACTGTTGAAGTATGGGGCTATAGAATTTAAGGGTACAGTAGACCCTTTAGAGGCAGAGCAGTGGCTAGAGAGGATGAAACGAGTGTTTAAGAAACTGCATTGCCCGGATGAACTAAAATTCGAGTATTCAGTGTCTTCGTTGTAAGGGGATGCGCATGACTGGTGGAAAACCATCCCCCACAGCTTGGCAGAACCTCCAGTATTGACCTGGGACTACTTCATTAGAGAGTTCAGACAGAAATATGTCCCAGATGCATATGTGGATCAGAAATTGCAAGAGTTTCTGAGTCTGAAGCAAGGGAATAAATCTGTGGCAAAGTATGAGAGGGAGTTCTCCCGCTTAAGCCACTATGCTGGGAGTCTCCTGTCCACCAGCAAAGAAAGGTGCAAGAGATTTGAGACTGGTTTAAAGCCCAGTTTGAGGATGCAAGTAGTGGGATTCAGACACAGTAACTTCTCTAAGCTCATCTCTCAGGCACTTGAGTTAGAAAGGATTGAATTAGAAGCAATACAAGCGAAAGAAAAATCAGAGAAGACTGAGAAATTAGAGAAAGAAAAAGGTGAAAAATCAGTTGAGCAAAGTCCCAGTGGTACATCTAGAAAGAAGAAGATATTTGGAGGACCAAGCAGAGGTAGAGGTGGAAGATTTGGAAGGGGCAGATTCTCTAGACAGAAACCCCCTAGATCTAGTCAGCAGTCGACTAGGGGTTAATATCATCCCTACCCCTATGAGACATGTGGCAAGATGCATGGGGGAGAATGTTATTGGGCAATAGGAGCTTGCTTTAACTATGGAGGCAAGGGCCATCTTGCTAAGGACTGCACCAGTGCCCCTAGATTTGGTCCAGCTCCTACTACTACTGAGGGATCTATTCAGAGTCCTACTATCAGAAGTTCACAATCAGTTAGCAGAGGAAAAGGCAGAGGTAGAGGCAATGCTTTTGGCAGTCAGGGTACTGTTAGCCAGTCAGCACAAAGGAGTGTTACAGCCAGGGTTTACACGATGAGACAGCGGGAAGAGGCTGAGACTTCCGATGTGGTAGCTGCTACATTCTATATCTCTGATCAAGATGTATTTGTACTGTTTGATCCGGGTTCAACCCACTCATATGTTAGTGCTAGCATAGCGAGTTTCCTTGCTGTTCCGTGTATTTTGAAGTGCTAGTAACTAGTCTGTTAGGACAAGAGGTTCAGGTCAACAGAATCTATAGAGATTATCCTTTAGTGATCCAAGGACACACTTTTCTATCAGATTTGATTGAAATGCCCTTCAGAGATTATGATATCATCTTGGGCATGGATTGGTTAGCCAGGCATCATGCCATGATTGACTGTAAACTGAAGACAGTCACTTTTGGTATCCCTTTGTATGATGATGTGGTAATACATGGGGAGAGGCAGTTACTGCCATCAAACATCATTTCGGCTGCACTAGCCAGAAGATGATCAGAAAGGGGTGTGAAGCATACTTGGCACATGTGATAAACACCCAAGTGGGGAGTCCAGTACTGAGAGACATCCCTACTATGTGTGACTTTTTGGATGTGTTTCTTGATGAATTACCAAGATTACCTCCAGAAAGAGAAGTGCAATTTGAAATTGATGTTATGCCTGGTGTTGACCTAATCTCTATAACACCATATAGAATGGCACCAACAGAATTGAAAGAGTTGAAAGTGCAGTTGCAAGAGCTGCTTGATAAGGGCTTTATCCGCCCTAGTGTGTCACCTTGGGGAGCACCAATGTTGTTTGTTAAGAAGAAGGATGGCACTCTCTATTTATGTATTGACTATCAGTAGTTGAATAAGGTGACAATAAAGAATAGATACCCATTGCCCCGCATTGATGACTTGTTTGATCAGTTGAGGGGTGCAGCTATGTTCTCCAAAATTGACCGAAGATTAGGTTATTATCAGCTGAAAGTACAAGAGCAAAGTATTCCTAAAACTACCTTTAGAACCCGCTATGGCCATTATGAGTTCTTGGTTATGCCATTCGGGTTAACTAATGCTCCGGTTGCCTTTATGGATCTGATGAACACTATCTTCAGACCATACCTAGATCAGTTTGTTGTGGTATTCATAGATGATATATTGGTCTATTCGAGGAGTGCAGAAAAGCATGATAGACATCTGCAGATTGTACTACAGACTTTGAGGGAGAAATAACTATACGCCAAATTGTCGAAGTGTGAATTTTGGCTGAAGGAAATACCCTTTTTGGGACACATAGTATCGGCAGAGGGCATCAAGGTAGATCCAAGTAAGATAAAAGCTGTCCTTAGTTGGAGACCACCCAGAAATATCATGGAGATTCACAATTTTCTGCGTTTAGCTGGATACTACCACCGATTTATGAAAGGGTTCTCCATATTGGCATCTCCATTGACTAAGCTAGTTCGAAAAGATGTAAAATTTCAGTAGACGGAAAAATGCCAACAGAGTTTTGATGAGTTAAAGAGATATTTGACTGAGGCTCCAGTCCTTACTTTACCTACCCTGGGTAAAGAGTATATTGTTTACAGTGACGCTTCTTACAGTGGGTTAGGTTGTGTACTGATGCAAGAAAGGAACGTCATTGACTATGCATCATGCCAGCTAAAACCGTACGAGAGAAATTATCCAACACATGATTTGGAGCTTGCAGCTATTGTGTTCGCTCTTAAGATCTGGAGACACTATTTGTATGGTGAGAAGTGCTACATCTACATAGATCATAAGAGTTTGAAGTAGCTTGGCACTCAGAAGGAGTTGAATTTGAGACAGAGGAGATGGTTAGAGTTGATAAAAGACTATGATTGTCTGCATAGACTATCAGCTAGGGAAAGCTAATGTGGTGGTTAACGCCTTAAGTCGCAAGACTATGGCAAGTCTACAGGTTACTCCTTTGTCTATGGTATATGAGTTGAGAGTATTGCATGCCAGCTTAGAGATTAATGATGAGGGGCAGACAGTAGTTGCATGGCATGTATAGCCAGTGTTGATTAATCATATCAGAATGGCTAGTCAGAGTGATCAGAAGTATCAGAAGCTATTAGAAGAAGGGCAGGGTAAGAAACTTAAATTCTCAGTGAGAGATAATGGTCTACTGTTACACCAGGGCAGAATGTGCATTCTTAATGATGTTGATTTGATTTGAGGCAGATCATTTTGAAGGAAGCACATGAATCTCCTTTTGCTATGCACCCTGGTGGCACAAAAATGTATAGAGGGCTGAAAGAGTATTACTAGTGGATGGGTATGAAAAGAGATGTAGGAAAATTTGTTTCCAAATGCCTAACTTGTCAGCAAGTAAAGGTAGAGCATTAAGTACCAGCTGGTTTGTTACATCCACTACCAGTACCGGAATGGAAATGGGAGAGAATAACTATGGATTTTGTGATAGGACTTTTGAGGACACAGAAGAGTCATGATGCAATATGGGTTATAGCTAACAGACTAACCAAGTCTGCTCATTTTCTGCCTGTCCGGATGGACTACAGTTTAGAAAGATTGGCCAAGTTGTACATTGATGAGATAGTAAGACTGCATGGAGTGCCAGTATCCATCGTATCAGAGAGAGATCCTAAGTTCACTTCTAGATTATGGGGTAGTCTTCAGAGAGCCCTAGGAACTAGATTGAACTTCAGTATAACATTCTACCCACAAACAGATGGCCAGTCTGAGAGGGTAATTCAGATCTTGGAGGACATGCTACGGGCTTGTGTGATTGAGTTTAAGGGCAGTTGGGACACACACTTGCCTTTGATTGAGTTTGCTTATAACAACAGCTACCAATCTAGCATTGGGATGCCTCCATATGAAGCTTTGTATGGCAGAAAATGTAGAACCCCGTTGTGTTGGGATGAGGTAGGTGAAAGAAAGTTGATTGGGCTAGAAATTATTCAGCAAACTGAGGAGAAAATTAGATTGATTAGAGATCGACTCAAAGTTGCATAAGACCGTCAGAAGTCCTATATTGTAACACCCCTAAGTTCGGTAGTGCGTTCTATTGTTCCAGTGACCAGTGTTGTCCGGACAGCTAGGATACCTAGAACTACACTTCAATTTGAGTGAAGAGACATAAAATAATGAAATACAAGAAAAGAAAATATAAGAAAAATAAAGGAAAAATAATAGCAAAGAAATGTAACCAAGTTAAGCGAGCCGAGAACCCTAGCGATGGGTGACCGCACCGGAAAGTCACGGCGTGGACCGTTGACTAGCCCTGGACCGTGAGGAACCCTGAAAAATATTTTTTAGGACTTAAATAGACACCTATTGAAGTATAAATACCATTAGAAATATCAAAGACAAATTAATTAATTAGTACAAAGAAAAGTGAGAAATCAAAAAACGGACAAAACTCGGTATTACCGAAAAGTCAGGAATGCAACCCGAACAGGGGTATTGTGGTCATTTGACACCCTGAGTTGTCTTTTGACCTAAATTTCCATTAAAAATACATAATATTACACTTGGAAAATGTCATGAAAAATTAAATTGGTGGTACCTAATGTAAATAGCAAAAATTGGGAGTTAAATATGGAAAAATGAAACCTTAGAATAAACAATGATTTAATTCTCACATAGTGCTCCACTAACTCATTTAAGTGGACCACTAAAGCTTCATTTGGGCAGAATATTTTCATCTTCTTCAACCTCCCAAACCAGAACCAGCCGAATCCTTTTCTTCTCTCAAGTTCCTCCATGGCCATCCATGGCCAAGCTCCATGCAAGCTTGATCTAAGCTCCTCTCTTCCCACTTTCCTTCATTAAAGATTGTCCACACACCTTGGGCAGTAGATAGGCAACAAGAAGACCAAGTTTTGGAGAGATTTTAAAGAGTTTCCAAAGTGGTAAGTTTGTGTTTTTGGGTTATGGCTTCATTAAAGTTAGTAAGAATGTTATGGGTACTTGAATTATGGAGAGATTTTTGAGGTTTGATGTTTAAAGGGAGAGGTGTATTTTTGGAAGCCATGGAAACTACTTGAGGGCAGTTTATTCTTGCTTGTAAATGGTAGATTAAAGGGTTGATTAAGTGTTTATGTGTGTAGGAATTTATTTGGGTGATGTATATTAAGTATATGTAAATGTGTACTTAAATTTGGAAGCTTGGAAATTAATAGAGTGTGATATATGAATCGGCAGCTTGATTTGGTGAACCATAAAAATGTTATTTCACGTTTGGTTTATGGAATATTAATGTTGAATTGTGGTACTTATTATGGCAGCTTGTGTATATGTATGATGGTGTGAGGTTGGACATGTAAATGAGCTAGGTTAGGTAATTGAATTGTTGTAATTTGAGCTTGAAAAATTCTGTACATTATGGTACATATTGAGTGTGATTATAAGCTGCCAAAATGACCAACAATATGTTGTGAATTGTGTTTAGGTTATGGTACAAACCAGAATTGGCATGAATGTTTAGTTTGGTAAATATTAAAAGTGTCCTTTGATGAGTAATGAATAAAATGCAATAGGGCAGTTTATGTTATGGGCCTAGAACCTTAAGTGTGTGGCTCCAATTGGTATGAGACCAATTGGAAGTGAAACTAGGCACAAAAAGTGCCAACTTTCATGAAGGAAGCTTACCAAAATTCTGCCTGTAAGGTAACTTGAAAAGTGACCAAATCCGGATTACTGCATTTAAGGCCTGAAAATTGACCATTTGGGCAGCAGTTAGTATTTTGGCCATAACTCACTCAAAACAGGTCCAATTGACCTGAAATTTTGACCATGAATAGTTAAGACATATATCTACATGTCTTATGAAGACACCAAAGCCCAGAAATGACCATAAGCAAGTCAAACAGCTTGCAAAATTTTGGGTCCAAAAACTGGCCGAACCTAAAATGACCTAAAATGACCTAAAGTGACCAATTTGGTACATTCTGACCAACAATAGTAAAATGACCATAACTTGGTCTAGTAAACTCAGAATGACCTGAAATTTTGCCCCGCGTGCAATAAGACATAGATCTACAAGTTTGTAGTTTTGACCGAAACCCGAAAGCTGAGGGAACTAGGTCATCCGGCTAGGTCAAATTAGTATACCGGGATCCGACAAATTGCAATAAAACGCAATATACATGGAAATGAATTTGGTAACATGTACCAATACTAAAAGGCTACAAATGTGACATATTGGTAACAATAAAACCTAATTCACCTAGACTGCATCGAGGTTGACATCTTAGGTTGACTAAGGAAATAATAAAATTCGATAAATTAATTATTGAACCTTATTCTTAGAGACAGTTTAAATGAGTACTGAAACACTTCAAAATTGTGTTTCTCAGTTGGCAAAGACTCAGGGAAGGGGAAGGAAACACTGAATCAGAGCCAAGAGACTGTTATCAGAGGTTTGTGCACAACTAGTTTTTAATTGATTTTGTTTTGAATATTTCATATGATTAAATGACATATTTTTCTTATGTATAATGTTTAACAAGCATTGGATTTAATTCAATGATTATTGAAATTGTTATAGTATGTATGAATTTAGCTTTGTAAAATGGTATTTCCACAAGTATTAAGCATTGTTATGGATTGAATAAATTATGTTTTGGAAAATTGTGATAGAACATGTTTTGAATTGTGATGGTAATTTTCATGGAAAAATACAAATTTATGATTTGAATTGTGATGAGCATAAAAATTATTAGATATTAGAATTGACTTTGAATTGAATTTTATTGTGATTTATGCTCACTAAAAGGATTGTGATATTGTTTTATATCTCACTATAGATGCTTGACTAGGTTATTACCCGTCTCTCTCATTTGTTAAGAAGGCAATGGAGTTAGTTGTGTTTTGATTACCATTGTACGTGCACAGGCTTAGATTTTCCTCTGATTTGAGGTTAGATCTAAGTTTTTTATCGTTATGGCCCTTGCAGAAGATTCATTATTGTGGTGTGTACTGTGCACGATGATTCGACCTCCCCGACCATAGGGAGTTAGAATCTGATTCGACCTCCCTGATCATAGGGAGTTAGAATCACTTCGAAAATAGCCCTTTCGGATTAGTCTTACATAGTTAGTGAGATAAAGAATGATTTTTGAGATACAGCATGGTTTTTAATATACAGCGTGGTTTTTGAGATACAACATGGTTTTTGAGACACAGAATGTTTTTGAATAGTAAAGAATTGTGATTTCAGTTATGATTTATGTATAATTGATTTTGTTGGAACTACCTTAAATGGTTAGTCATGATTTGATAAATTAAATTTCGTGATTAAAGTCATTTCATACAAATGATTTACATTATTGACAATGAATATTTTGAGTTTTGGAATTTGATGAGTATTCAGATTTCCAAATTATTTGCTGTAAATTTTGTCAATGTATATTGTACTATGATTTAATTTATAATTGTGCACCACTGAGTTCACCACTCAGCGATAGCTTTGTATGCTGTCGCAAGTAAGAAGAGCATAAAGCAGTGAGTAAGTTTCTTTGAAGACACATTCAGATCAGCTCCAAGTATATCATAGGTATACCCATGTACATAAGTTTTGATGTATGCATATAATAATATGTATGTAAATTATTTGAGCAGTTGTATAAAAACTCTTGTAAAATATTTTGGTATGTAATTAAATGTAAATTATTGTAAATGTAAATTTGGGATTTCATTTATCTGAATAGTTTTGTAATATTAATTTTGAGTCTTGTAATCAATAAAATGTTTCTTTTATGAAGAGATTGATTTGATTATTGAGATTTGAATTATGGGTTCAAATGAAGTTATTGAAGTTGTATTTGAGAAAACATATTGGGAGTGTGTTCTTTGCAGGTTTTGAAGAACTGTTTTCTCAAAATACAACCGGCACTTTGCCAAAATTTTGAAAAAAAATTTATAACACCAGATTTTAATCGATGATTTAAATTTCATGAAAATTGTTTTTAAAATCCCTTGTAGTATATTTAATGGATTATCGGTAGGCGAAGTACGGTAATTCATTAGGTGTACTACGGGATCATGTTACATCTTACAGGGGAGTAGGGTGTGACATATATTGATATGAAGAGAAGGGATATTGAGTGTGCAGTGGGTGAGAAAGTATTCCTCAAGGCTTCCTCAAAATTATGAGATTCGGCATAAAGGGGAAACTGAGTCCTCGTTTCATTGGGCCATATGAGGTTCTAAAGAAAGTGGGTCCTTTGGCATATCATTTGGCACTAACTCCAGAGTTGGAGAAGATACATAATGTCACATCCTGCCCCTCCGTAAGACGTAACATGATCCCGTAGTATACCTAATGAATTATCAAACTCCGTCTACTGATAACCCATTAAATACACTACAAGGGATTTTAAATATTTTCTTACTTCTTTTTACAGTAGTGAGCACTATTTACAGGTGTTAAAAAAATTTTAACTGAAGTGAAACCAAATAACACATTTAAAGTATTAATAATTTCTGTAAAAAAATTTTGTTAGAGTGTCATCTGTATTTTGAATAAAACAGTTCTTCAAAAACCTGTAAAAAGCATTCCAACATTTTGTTCAATCCCCAAACTCCAATATCCAATCAATATAATAAGTTTCTCAATATTTGCCAACTCAAATCCACAATAATTTTCCAGTGTTTTTAAAAGCTGAGATAAAAGAAATATATCACAATATTTACAAGCTAAAATAATTTACAAATTTAGTTTACAACTTTAATGTACAATTTTAATTTACAACTGCTCAAAACCAAGAACAATATATACATACAGTGAACATACATTATAGCATAAAGTACAAAATATGGTATACTCAATATACCCGGTGAAATCTCAAAATATAGTACAAGCAGCCTAGTCTGCTGCCCTGTCAGTCAGTCTACCTGCGACAGCAATGAAAAGCTATCACTGAGTAAAATTTACTCAGTGGTGCACAATAACAATTTGAAATGCGATATATAAAACTTTTATTGACAATTTACAAATCAAATAATTCACAATTCCATCTCATAATTTACAAAGTTCATATAACACAAATTTGATCAAACAATTGAATAATACAGTTTTGCCAATCAATGACACCATTTGATCAAATAACTGAATAACATAGTTTTGCCAATCAATAACACAATTTGATCAAATAACTGAATAACACAGTTTTGCCAATCAATAATATTATTCAGTTTTGCCAATCAATAACACAATTTGATCAAATAACTGAATAACACAGTGTTGCCAATCAAGAACACAAGTTGATCAAATAACTGATAACACAATGTTGCCAATCAATAACACAATTTGATCAAATAACTGAATAGCACAGTTTTGCCAATCAATAACACAACTTAGGTCATGACACAAACTTTTCTGAACATGCCGTGTCGTACACCACGACAAAGCACACTCACCCCACTAATCGAAATCAATGAGGAAGGAAGCTAGCTAGATAATGAGTACTCATCCACACTCACCTCAGACTGACAAGTCAAAGAGGGAGGAACATAATCACACTCACCCCAGACTGATAAGTCAAAGAGGGAGGAATATAATAATAGTGTCATGCTAAGTGTGAATCAAAACAATTCCAAATCACAATATTTCATACAATTCCCAAATCACATTTTATCTCAAAATTTCCATTTGTAAATTAGGCAACACAATAATTTCCAAATAAGATTCTCAAAGCCAAAACAATAAAAAATTATTCATAACTCATTTCTCCAAATAAATTTTTTGGTAAAAGCAGTGAATATACAAAGTATTGTGCATAGACACAATTTAAAACTATAATGTTCAAATAAATTTTTAAGTAGAAAATAAGAAATCAAAATTATTTTACACAAACACAATTTAAAAAATAACATGCAAATAATCATAATTTATTTCAATTGAAAAATTCAAAAGAAATAACTATTATGCACAAACCTTTGATATATGCCTCTTGGCCCTGACTCAGTGTTCCTTATGCTTCTCAATATCCTTTTCAACTGAAACACACAATTTAAAGTGTTTCAGTTCTTAATGAATTTGTTTCTAACAATAAAATCCAATATTTAAATTTTCTTGGTACTATTCCCTTCAATTCATTTCATTAGTCAACCTATAATGTTGACCCTTGATGCACTCTAAGTGAGTCAATTCTAATGTTATCAATATGTCACATTTTATAGCCCTTTAGTGTTGGTATATGTTACCAATTTTATTTCCAAGTGTATTGCATTTTATTGCAATTTACCGGATTTCGGTGTACTATTTTGACCTAGCCGGACGACCTAGTTCCCTCAGTTGTCGGATTTCGGTCCAAACTAAAAACTTGTAGGTCTATGTCTTATTGCACGCAGGGCAAAATTTTAGGTCATTCTGAGTTGTATAGACCAAGATATGGTCAATTTACCAATGCTGGACAGAATGCACTAAAATGGTAGGCTGAGGTCATTTTTATGTCACTTTTGGTTCGACCAGTTTTAGTACCTGAAATTATGCAAGCTATTTGGCTTCGTTCTGGTCATTTATGGGCTTTGGTATCTTCATAAGAATTGTAGATCTATGTCTAAACTATTCATGGTAAAAATTTCAGGTCATTTGGACCTGTTTTGAGTAAGTTATGGTCAAAACACTTACTGCTGCCCAAATGGTCAATTTCCAGGCTTTCAAGTCACTAATCCGGATTTGGTCATTTTTAAGGTTACTTTCTGGACAGAATTTAGGTAGGCTTTCTTCATGAAAGTTGGCACATTTTGTGCCTAGTTTCACCTCTAATTGGCCTCATACCAATTGGAGTCACACACTTAGGGTTATAGGCCCATTTGCACATTGCCCTCAACATCCTTTTCAAACACTTACCAATTACATATTCAACACTTACCTAATTACTTCCTTCATGCCAATTCTGGTTTGTACCTTACCATTAACACATTTAACAACACATTTTGGTCATTTTGGACAGCTTGTAACGATACTCAACATACACATTATAACCCAGAATTTTCCAAGTCCATTTACACAATTTAACCACATGAACATACCTCATTTACATGTCCAAATCCAAACAATTATTCACATACACATGCTGCCACCATAAGCAACATAATTCAACAATATTTCATGAACATAAATACTTCAATCCTCTTCATGAGGCTACCACAAATTTACACATACCCATCAACTTCCATTTTCACTTTTCAAGCTTACAAATCAAACTTTATACATGGAATTCAACTTCAATACAATTAAACATTTAAATCAACATTCAAACAACCATTTACATGCAAGGACAAGCTGTTCATGGTGAGGTTTCATGGCTGCCTAAATGGCTCAACTCCAATAATTCATCAACATCAAAAATTCTTCCATAAATCAACTACCCACAACCTCCACTCAAAGTTTAATGAAGCAAGATTGAAAAATACACATTTACGTCTTATGAACTTTCCTCAAAACTCCACCAAAACTTCCCTTTCTTGCTCCCAAAATGTTGCCCAAGCTGTATACTTTAACTTTAGTGAAGAACTCTTGTGCAAACCATGGCTTGAAGATGGACAATCAAAGCTTGGATGTGAGAGCTTCAATGGAGGCTTTTGAGAATTCAATTCGGCTATGGAGAATGGAAGTGAAGAAGATGGGTTTGTTAGTGGGAAATTCTGCCCACTTAGGTGTCCTTAGGTGCTTTATATTGTGCCACTTAATGTCCACTAACTTGATTAAATGTTAAGATATTAAACTTTTAATTATCCTAATCTTTACCCCTCACTTTTCATAAATTATATTTGACATTTAATTTCCTTTTTTCATGGGATTTTCAAAATTTAATACCACTTATTTCTAATGTACATTTAGGTCAAAAGGCAACTCGGGATGTCAAATGACCATAATGCCCCTATTCGGGTTGCATTTCTGATTTTTCGGTAACACCGAGTTTTGTCGTTTTCTCGATTTCTCGTTTTTCTTTATACTAATTAATTAATTTTTCTTTGATATTTCTAATGACATTTATACTTCAATAGATGTTCATTTAAGTCTTAAAAATATTTGCCAAAGTTCCCCGTAGTCCAGGGCTAGTCAACGATCCACGCCGCAACTTTCCGGTGCGGTCACCCATCGCTATGGTTTTCGGCTCGTTTAACTTGGTTACATTTCATTGCTATTATTTTTCCTTTGTTTTTCTTGTATTTTCTTTTCTTGTATTTCATTATTTTATGTCTCCTCACTAACTTTTAAATGTAGTTTTAGGCATTCTAGCTGTCCAGACCGATATTGATCACCGGAACAGTAGAACGCACTATCGAACATAGTGGTGTTACACATAATGTCTTCCATGTATCGATGTTGAGGAGGTATAGATTTGACTCGTATCATGTACTACCAGTGGAAGAAATTGAAGTGAATCTAGACCTCACATATGAGGAAGAACCCATAGAGATTCTGACTTATGAGGTGAAGCAGCTACGGAACAAGCAGATACCGTTAGTGAAAGTGTTGTGGAACCATCATTTGGGCCAGGAGGCTACTTGGGAACGAGAAGAAGACATGAGGAGACAGCACCCACAGCTGTTCAGAGATTGATACCAGGTAAAATTTCGAGACGAAATTTATTTTAAGAGGGGAGAATTGTAACACCCCTATTGGCATAGCCTGGTATATTTCACTATTCTGGTGACCGGTATCGGTCCGGACAATTAAGGGGATTAGAATCATGTCTAAGACACCTAGTTAAGCTCTGAACACAAATAATTAGTAATTGCCAAATAGCTAAGTATAAAGAAGAAAAATTGTCACACCCTACTCCTCTGTAAGATGTAACATGATCCCGTAGTACACCTAATGAATTACCGTACTTCGCCTACCGATAACCCATTAGATATACTACAAGGGATTTTAAAACAATTTCGTGCAATTTAAATCATCGATTAAAATCTGGTGTTATAAAATTTTTTTCAAAATTTCGGCAAAGTGCCGGCTGTATTTTGAGAAAACAGTTCTTCAATCCTGTAAAAGAAAAATGCTCCCAATATGTTTTCTCAAATACAACTTCAGTAACTTCAATTCAATTCACAATTCAATTCTCAATACACAATCAATTCATTTTCAAACTAATCCCATCATAAAGAAATATCTCATTCATTTCAAGACTCAAAATTTATATTACAAACTATTCAGATAATTGAAATCCCAAATTTACATTTACAATAATTTACATTTGATTACATACCAAAATATTTTACAAGAGTTTTATATACAACTGCTCAAATAATTTACATACACATTATTACATGCTTACATCAAAACCTATGTACATGGGTATACCTATGATATACCTGGAGCTTATCCGAATATATCTTCAACGAAATTTACTTACTGCTCTATGCTCTTCTTACCTGCGACAGCATACAAAGCTATCGCTGAGTGGTGAACTCAGTGGTGCACAACTATAATTTAAAACATAGTACAATATACATTGACAAATTTCTGATAAATAATTTGAGAATCTGAATACTGATCAAATTTCACAACTCAAAATACTCATTGCCAATAATGTAAATCATTTGTATAAATGACTTAGAGCACAAAATTCAATTTATCATATCTTGACTATCCATTTAAGTAATTCCAACAAAATCAATTATACATAAACCATAATTAAAATCACCATTCCTTACCATTCAAAAGCCATTCTGTATCTCAAAATCATTTTATATCTCAAAAAATCATACTGTATCTCAAAAGTAATTATGCATCTCAAAAACCATGTTGTATCTCAAAAATCAATCTTTATCTCACTAACTATGCAAGACTAATCCGAAAGGGCCATATTCAATGTGATTCTAACTCCCTATGGTCGGGGAGGTCGAATCTGATTCTAACTCCCTATGGTCGGGGAGGTCGAATCATCGTGCACAGTACCATCACAATAATGAATCTTCCGCAAGGGCCATAACGATAAAATAAACTTAGATGTAACCTCAAATCAGAGGAAAATCTAAGCCTGTGCACGTACCATGGTAATCAAAATACAACTCACTCCATTGTCTTCTCAACAAATGAGAGAGACGGGTAATAACCTAGTCAAGCATCTATAGTGAGATATAAAACAATATCACAATCCTTTTAGTGAGCATAAATCACAATATAATTCGATTCAAAGTCAATTTCAATATCCAATAAAGTTTTATGCTCATCACAATTCAAATCATACAATTGCATTTTTCCATGAAAATTGCCATCACAATTCAAAATATGTTCTATCACAATTTTCCAAAACATAATTTGTTCAATCCATAACAATGCTTAATACTTGTGGAAATACCATTTCACAAAGCTGAATTCATACACACTATAACAATTTCAATAATCATTGAATTAAATCCAATGCTTGGTAAACATAATTCATAAGAAAAATATATCATTTAATCATATGAAATATTCAAAACAAAATCAGTTAAAAACTAGTTGTGCACAAACCTCTGATAATTGTCTCCTGGTCTGGACTCAGTGTTTCCTTCCCTTTTCCTGAGTCTTTGGTAACTGAGAAACACAATTTGAAGTGTTTCAGTACTAAATTAAACTGTCTCTATCGATGGTGTTTGGTAAATAATGCACTGAACTCAGTTATTCACTTAATCACCTAATATACCGACCCTCATTGCGTTTTAGGTAAATTAGGTTTTAGTGTCGTTAATATGTCACATTCGATAGGGTTTTAGGTTTGGTACGTTTTACCAAAGTCATTTCCTTGTTTAGTGCATTTTAATGCAAATTGCTGGATTCCGGAACACTGGTTTGACCTAACCGGACGATCTAGTTCCCTCGGTTTTCGGGTTTTGGTCAAAACTAAAAACTTGTAGATCTAGGTCTTATTGCACGCGGTGCAAAATTTCAGGTCAATCCGAGTTAAGTAGACGAAGTTATGGTCATTACACTCTTGCTGGTCAATTGGTATCAAATTAGGTCATTTTTAGGTAAAATTGGTCAATTCTGGTTCGGCCAGTTTTTGGACCCGAACTTGTGCAAGCTTTTTGACTTGCTTCTGGTCATTTCTGGGTTTTGGTGTCTTCATAAGACTTGTAGGTATGGGTCTTAACTATCCATGGTTAAAATTTCAGGTCAATTGGACCTGTTTTGAGTGAGTTATGGCCTAAACACTCACTGCTGCCCAATTGGTCATTTTTCAGGTCCTAATTGCACCTAATCCGAATTGGTCATTTTTTTAGGTCACCTTGCAAGCAGAATTTTGGCATGGTTTCTCAATGAAAGTTGGCACATTTTGTGCCTAGTTTCACCTCAAATTGGTCTCATACCAATTGAGGTTACACATTCAAGGTTATAGGCTAAAATATACACTGCCCTCAATATGCATTTCACACCCCAACTTCAAACACACACTTACCTTTGCCATTTGTTTACTTACCTACCAAACTGTTTTGGCACATTAACCACAGTATAATCTACTTTACATTAACATTATTTTGGGCAGATTACCATTACCCTCAACACACCAAATATAATTCACATTTACAATATCTCAATACCATTACATACACACCTAAACACCATTAATTCTCACATACACTTTACACAATAATTTCATACACATATCCTTCATTCCTTAATGCCACAATTCTGCCAACACTCCCATGAATATACACATTTATTCAAGTGTCCCAAAGGCTGCCGAAATTTGTCCTTCAACATCACATTGCCCTATAATCCATCAATTCTCATCCAAGTGCCAAAATCACCATGTATATGTGAAACAATTCATTAGGATATTAATTTACCATGATCAACATTATTTCTCATCAATTATATGCATAATAAATCATCAAATGTGTGACCCCATGGCTGTCCAAAAATGGCTATCTCAATAACTATTTAAACTTCAAAATTTCCTTCACAAAACTAACACCCATAACATAAACATAAAGTTTAACAAGGAAATTCTCAAAAATGCAAACTTACCTTTAATTGTAACTTGCTAAACCTTCACCAAACTTCTCAAAATTGGTATCAATATCTTCCTTGTGATGTGTAGACAAAGTTTAATGAAGAAACCTAAGAGGTTGGAGTTGAAATGGAGAGAGGAAATCAAGCTCATGCAAAACATCAATGGTGGATTTTTTTTTTATCTTCATTCACGGCATGGGTTATGGAATGAAGAAGATGACCCTTTTGAGTGGGAAGAATCTGCCCACTAATGAATATATTTAACCATTTTAATGTTCTTAGTGGACCACTAAACAAATTAAATCATATTTTAAGGTAAACTTTCACTTAATCCCACATTAAGCCCTTGATTTTAGTTATTTGTATTAGGTACCACTAAACTAATTTTTCATTTTATTTTCCAAGTGTAATATTAATTATTTTTAATGGACATTTAGGTCAAAAGACAATTCGGGATGTCAAATGACCATAATGCCCCTGTTCGGGTGGCATTCCCGATTTTTCGGTATTACCGGGTTTTGTCTGTTTTTCGATTTCTCACTTTTCTTTGTACTAATTATTTAATTTTTCTTTGATCTTTCTAATGATATTTATTCTTCAATAAGGTTCTATTTAAGTCCTAAAAATGTTTTCCAGGGTTCCCATGATCCGGCTAGTCAACGGTCAACGCCGTGACTTCCCAGTGCGGTCACCCATCGTTAGGTTTCCCGGCTCGCTTAACTTGATCACATTTCTTTACTATTATTTTTTTTTTGTTTTTCTTGTATTTTCTTTTTTTGTATTTCATTATTTTATGTCTCTTCACTCATATTGAAGTGTAGTTCTAGGTATCCTAGCTGTCCGGACAGCACTGGTCACCGGAGCAGTAGAACGCACTACCGAACTTAGGGGTGTTACAATTCTCCCCCCCTTAAATAAATTTCGTCTCGAAATTTTACCTGACATTAGTCTCTGAACAGCTTTGGTTGCTGTCTCCTCATATCCTCTTCACGTTCCCAAGTAGCTTCCTGACCTGAATGATGGTTCCACAGCACTTTAACCAGGTGTATCTGTTTGTTTCTCAGCTGCTTCACCTCATAAGCCAGAATTTTTACGGGTTCTTCCTCATATGAGAGGTCTGGATTTACTTCAATCTCTTCAACTGATAGTACATGAGATGGGTCGGATCTGTACCTCCTTAACATGGACACATGGAAGACGCTGTGTATCCTTGCTAGCTCTAGAGGTAATGCTAACCGATATGCCAAAGGACCCACTCTTTCCAGAACTTCATATGGTCCGATGAAACGAGGACTCAGTTTCCTCTTTCTGCCAAATCTCATAATCCTCTTCCAAGGAGAAACTTTGAGGAATACCTTATCAGCCACTGCATACTCAATATCTCTTCTCTTCAGATCAACATAGGACTTCTGACGGTCTGATGCAGCCTTGAGTCTATCTCTGATCAATTTGATCTTTTCCTATGTCTGCTGAACAATTTCTCACCCAATCATCTTTCTTTCACCAACTTCATCCCAACATAGGGGAGTTCTGCATTTTCTGCCATACAAAGCTTCATATGGAGGCATCCCAATGCTTGATTGGTAGCTGTTGTTATAAGCAAACTCAATCAAAGGCAAGTGTGTATCTCAACTACCTTCAACTCAATCATACAAGACCGTAGCATATCCTCTAATATCTAAATAACCCTTTGAGGTTGGCCATCTGTCTATGGATAGAATGCTATGCTGAAGTTCAATCTAGTTTTTAGGGCTCTCTGAAGACTACCCCAGAATCTAGAAGTGAACCTAGGATCTCTGTCAGACACAATTGATACTGGCATTCCATGCAATTTTACAATTTCATATATGTAAAAATCTGGCCAATCTCTCCAACTATAGTACATTTAGAATGGCAAAAAGTGAGTAGACTTGGTTAGTCTATCAATTATAACCCATACTGCATCATGACTATTACGTGTCCTCAAGTCTCATCACAAAATCCATAGTTATCTATTCCCTTATAATGTTTTAATAGCGTGCCACTTGTATGCTAGCTTGACACTTATTAATGTATACAAATTCTATTAGTGGGATTTATCTGTCCCATCTCCCCTCGGATTCAACGACACAAGTTCTCAGTATATTCTCGAGGGCTTATCACGTATTACAGGTTATTATTATCATTTCATTTCATTATTTATAAAAACTCAATGAGTTTTAAGATTTACCTGAATCACTTGTTTCAATTGTCCATCTGTCTGAGGATGATACGTTGTACTGATATCTCTAAGCTTATAGCAATTACTGGGGTACAGGTAATTCACATTAATGTAACCGAGTCACTGACTCTAGCTACCTTACAAGTGTAGTCGTTTGATAGGCTAGTTCTGAAGTCTTAAATTTCTGACTAAAATTTTCACATTTATTTCCAGTACTAGTACTCTATTCAGGTGCAACTATATCAATTTATAGATTACTTACAAATATTCTTAATTTATTGTACCACGAGGAAGCACGTAGCTCTACACAATAATCCGTGTGTCGATCAGTAATCTGACTTACAATACAAACATTGAGAGCATTATATAGTCACTACGTTATAACCTCATGGACTAGGTTTCCTAACATCTTATCTTTCTCGAATCCACTAATATCCTAAACCGATTCTGATTACAATATCCCAATTCTTTTAGTTAACAATTCTTCCAAAATTAGTGTCAATCATACTTGTTATTGTAGTTTTGATCCTAAAAGACTAGTCACTAACGCATCAAATTTATTCTCCTGTAAGGGAATAGCAACAGAACATATAGTTCTGACACTAACACACAATTAAGTAGTGCTGGGATCAAATAATAACTAATTGTTTCTTTCAAAAATTAAGAACTTACCAGCAGCTACATCTGAAGTTTCTGCTCTTTCTCCTTGGCGCATAGTGGACGCTCTGACTGGTGTGCTACCATATTCGGGTTGATTCACTGTGTTATAGTGGTGAGGAGTACCAACTCTATTTCTATCTTGACTCTGACTGACGGTCTGTGAAATCCAGAGAGCAGATCGAGGTGGTTTAGTACAATCTTTAGCAAAGTGTCCAAGTTTTCCACAATTGTAGCAGGCTCCAGACGCCTTATAGCATATCCCACCATGATATCTTCTACAAGTTTCACATTAGCGGGAAGGGTAGGAACTTCTAGTTGTTCGACGACTGGACCTTGATGGTCTCTGTCTTACTGATCCACCTCTATCATATCCTTGAGCTCGGGGTTCCTCAAATTCTTTTCTCTTTCTCAAATTACTGTTCGAGCTCTGACCCATAGGTTTCTCCCTCTTTTCCATTTCACACTGCCCTTGTGGGGGTTGGGTCTGTACATGGGCTTGGGCTGACAGATTATCAGCCATTTGTTGGAAGAAAGTGGCCATTTGCTGAGCCATTTGTGTAGTAATTTGTATTGGTAAAACTGGTACAGTCGGGCCTTCGACATTTTGTGGAGCTGGGGCCTCAACTTGTTCTTCTGCCATCACAGACTGTTCTATTGTCTCATTCTTCTCTTCCATATCTTTTCACAAGATTTTCTATTCCTGTACATCCAACATAAGGAGATTCCTCTCCATTAGTTCACATTTATGATGTAAATGTACTATATGTATCAAACATTTGAGCAGTTATAGTTACAGACAAAAGATTTCAAATTCACAGTTCGAAATTCACTTTAAAACCATTGCTCTGATACCACTAAAACATGTCACACCCTACTCCTCTGTAAGATCTAACATGATCCCGTAGTACACCTAATGAATTACCGTACTTCGCCTACCGATAACCCATTAGATATACTACAAGGGATTTTAAAACAATTTCGTGCAATTTAAATCATCGATTAAAATCTGGTGTTATAAAATTTTTTTCAAAATTTCGGCAAAGTGCCGGCTGTATTTTGAGAAAACAGTTCTTCAATCCTGTAAAAGAAAAATGCTCCCAATATGTTTTCTCAAATACAACTTCAGTAACTTCAATTCAATTCACAATTCAATTCTCAATACACAATCAATTCATTTTCAAACTAATCCCATCATAAAGAAATATCTCATTCATTTCAAGACTCAAAATTTATATTACAAACTATTCAGATAATTGAAATCCCAAATTTACATTTACAATAATTTACATTTGATTACATACCAAAATATTTTACAAGAGTTTTATATACAACTGCTCAAATAATTTACATACACATTATTACATGCTTACATCAAAACCTATGTACATGGGTATACCTATGATATACCCGAGCTTATCCGAATATATCTTCAACGAAATTTACTTATCGCTCTATGCTCTTCTTACTGCGATAAAGATACAAAGCTATCACGAGTGGTGAACTCGCAGTGCACAACTATAATTTAAAACATAGTACAATATACATTGACAAATTTTACAAGAAATAATTTGAGAATCGAATCTCGATCAAATTTCACAACTCAAAATACTCATTGCCAATAATGTAAATCATTTGTATAAATGACTTGGAGCACAAAATTCAATTTATCATATCTTGACTATCCATTTAAGTAATTCCAAAAAAATCAATTATACATAAACCATAATTAAAATCACCATTCCTTACCATTCAAAAGCCATTCTCAGATCTCAAAATCATTTTATATCTCAAAAAATCATACTGTATCTCAAAAGTAATTATGCATCTCAAAAACCATGTTGTATCTCAAAAATCAATCTTTATCTCACTAACTATGCAAGACTAATCCGAAAGGGCCATATTCAATGTGATTCTAACTCCCTATGGTCGGGAGGTCGACCGATTCTAACTCCCTATGGTCGGGAGGTCGAATCATCGTGCCTGATACCATCACAATAATGAATCTTCCGCAAGGGCCATAACGATAAAATAAACTTAGATGTAACCTCAAATCGAGGAAAATCTAAGCCGTGCACGTACCATGGTAATCAAAATACAACTCACTCCATTGTCTTCTCAACAAATGAGAGAGACGGTAATAACCTAGTCAAGCATCTATAGTGAGATATAAAACAATATCACAATCCTTTTAGTGAGCATAAATCACAATATAATTCGATTCAAAGTCAATTTCAATATCCAATAAAGTTTTATGCTCATCACACTTCAAATCATACAATTGCATTTTTCCATGAAAATTGCCATCACAATTCAAAATATGTTCTATCACAAGTTTCCAAAACATAATTTGTTCAATCCATAACAATGCTTAATACTTGTGGAAATACCATTTCACAAAGTGAATTCATACACACTATAACAATTTCAATAATCATTGAATTAAATCCAATGCTTGGTAAACATAATTCATAAGAAAAATATATCATTTAATCATATGAAATATTCAAAACAAAATCGCTTAAAAACTAGTTGTGCACAAACCTCGATAATTGTCTCTGGTCCGACTCGTTGTTTCCTTCCCTTTTCCCGAGTCTTTGGTAAATCGAGAAACACAATTTGAAGTGTTTCAAGATTAAATTAAACTGTCTCTATCGATGGTGTTTGGTAAATAATGCAATCGAACTCGCTTATTCACTTAATCACCTAATATACCGACCCTCATTGCGCTTTTAGGTAAATTAGGTTTTAGTGTCGTTAATATGTCACATTCGATAGGGTTTTAGGTTTGGTACGCTTTACCAAAGTCATTTCCTTGTTTAGTGCATTTTAATGCAAATTGTCGGATTCCGAACACCGGTTTGACCTAACCGACGATCTAGTTCCTCGGTTTTCGGGTTTTGGTCAAAACTAAAAACTTGTAGATCTAGGTCTTATTGCACGCGTGCAAAATTTCAGGTCAATCCGAGTTAAGTAGACGAAGTTATGGTCATTACACTCTTGCTGGTCAATTGGTATCAAATTAGGTCATTTTTAGGTAAAATTGGTCAATTCTGGTTCGGCCAGTTTTTGACCCGAACTTGTGCAAGCTTTTGACTTGCTTCAGGTCATTTCTGGGTTTTGGTGTCTTCATAAGACTTGTAGGTATGGGTCTTAACTATCCATGGTTAAAATTTCAGGTCAATTGGACCTGTTTTGAGTGAGTTATGGCCTAAACACTCACTGCTGCCCAATTGGTCATTTTTCAGGTCCTAATTGCACCTAATCCGAATTGGTCAATATAATAGGACCCCTTGCAAGCAGAATTTTGCAAAGGTTACTCAATGAAAGTTTTCACATTTTCTGCATAGTTTCACCTCAAATTGGTCTCATACCAATTGAGGTTACACATTCAAGGTTATAGGCTAAAATATACACTGCCCTCAATATGCATTTCACACCCCAACTTCAAACACACACTTACCTTTGCCATTTGTTTACTTACCTACCAAACTGTTTTGGCACATTAACCACAGTATAATCTACTTTACATTAACATTATTTTGGGCAGATTACCATTACCCTCAACACACCAAATATAATTCACATTTACAATATCTCAATACCATTACATACACACCTAAACACCATTAATTCTCACATACACTTTACACAATAATTTCATACACATATCCTTCATTCCTTAATGCCACAATTCTGCCAACACTCCCATGAATATACACATTTATTCAAGTGTCCCAAAGCTGCGAAATTTGTCCTTCAACATCACATTGCCCTACAATCCATCAATTCTCATCCAAGTGCCAAAATCACCATGTATATGTGAAACAATTCATTAGGATATTAATTTACCATGATCAACATTATTTCTCATCAATTATATGCATAATAAATCATCAAATGTGTGACCCCATGGCTGTCCAAAAATGGCTATCTCAATAACTATTTAAACTTCAAAATTTCCTTCACAAAACTAACACCCATAACATAAACATAAAGTTTAACAAGGAAATTCTCAAAAATGCAAACTTACCTTTAATTGTAACTTGCTAAACCTTCACCAAACTTCTCAAAATTGGTATCAATATCTTCCTTGTGATGTGTAGACAAAGTTTAATGAAGAAACCTAAGAGGTTGGAGTTGAAATGGAGAGAGGAAATCAAGCTCATGCAAAACATCAATGGTGGATTTTTTTTTTATCTTCATTCACGGCATGGGTTATGGAATGAAGAAGATGACCTTTGAATGGGAAGACTCTGCCCACTAATGAATATATTTAACCATTTTAATGTTCTTAGTGGACCACTAAACAAATTAAATCATATTTTAAGGTAAACTTTCACTTAATCCCACATTAAGCCCTTGATTTTAGTTATTTGTATTAGGTACCACTAAACTAATTTTTCATTTTATTTTCCAAGTGTAATATTAATTATTTTTAATGGACATTTAGGTCAAAAGACAATTCGGGATGTCAAATGACCATAATGCCCTGCTCGTGGCATTCAGATTTTTCAGATACACGGTTTTGTCTGCTTTTTCGATTTCTCACTTTTCTTTGTACTAATTATTTAATTTTTCTTTGATCTTTCTAATGATATTTATTCTTCAATAAGGTTCTATTTAAGTCCTAAAAATATTTTCCGTGGTTCCTGATCCAGTGGCTAGTCAACGGTCAACGCCGTGACTTCCCAGTGCGGTCACCCATCGTTAGGTTTCCCGGCTCGCTTAACTTGATCACATTTCTTTACTATTATTTTTTTTTTGTTTTTCTTGTATTTTCTTTTTTTGTATTTCATTATTTTATGTCTCTTCACTCATATTGAAGTGTAGTTCTAGGTATCCTAATTGTCCAGGACAAAGATCGGTCACCGAGCAAGAGAACGCACTACCGAACTTAGGGGTGTTACAATTCTCCCCCCCTTAAATAAATTTCGTCTCGAAATTTTACCTGAAATTAGTCTCTGAACAGCTTTGGTTGCTGTCTCCTCATATCCTCTTCACGTTCCCAAGTAGCTTCCTGACCTGAATGATGGTTCCACAGCACTTTAACCAGGTGTATCTGTTTGTTTCTCAGCTGCTTCACCTCATAAGCCAGAATTTTTACGGGTTCTTCCTCATATGAGAGGTCTGGATTTACTTCAATCTCTTCAACTGATAGTACATGAGATGGGTCGGATCTGTACCTCCTTAACATGGACACATGGAAGACGCTGTGTATCCTTGCTAGCTCTAGAGGTAATGCTAACCGATATGCCAAAGGACCCACTCTTTCCAGAACTTCATATGGTCCGATGAAACGAGGACTCAGTTTCCTCTTTCTGCCAAATCTCATAATCCTCTTCCAAGGAGAAACTTTGAGGAATACCTTATCAGCCACTGCATACTCAATATCTCTTCTCTTCAGATCAACATAGGACTTCTGACGGTCTGATGCAACCTTGAGTCTATCTCTGATCAATTTGATCTTTTCCTATGTCTGCTGAACAATTTCTCACCCAATCATCTTTCTTTCACCAACTTCATCCCAACATAGGGGAGTTCTGCATTTTCTGCCATACAAAGCTTCATATGGAGGCATCCCAATGCTTGATTGGTAGCTGTTGTTATAAGCAAACTCAATCAAAGGCAAGTGTGTATCTCAACTACCTTCAACTCAATCATACAAGACCGTAGCATATCCTCTAATATCTGAATAACCCTTTGAGGTTGGCCATCTGTCTATGGATAGAATGCTATGCTGAAGTTCAATCTAGTTTTTAGGGCTCTCTGAAGACTACCCCAGAATCTAGAAGTGAACCTAGGATCTCTGTCAGACACAATTGATACTGGCATTCCATGCAATTTTACAATTTCATATATGTAAAAATCTGGCCAATCTCTCCAACTATAGTACATTTAGAATGGCAAAAAGTGAGTAGACTTGGTTAGTCTATCAATTATAACCCATACTGCATCATGACTATTCTGTGTCCTCGGAAGTCTCATCACAAAATCCATAGTTATCTATTCCCTTATAATGTTTTCATAGGGTGCCACTTGTATGCTAGCTTGACACTTATTAATGTATACAAATTCTATTAGTGGGATTTATCTGTCCCATCTCCCCTCGGATTCAACGACACAAGTTCTCAGTATATTCTCGAGGGCTTATCACGACATAAAAGTTATTATTATCATTTCATTTCATTATTTATAAAAACTCAATGAGTTTTAAGATTTACCTGAATCACTTGTTTCAATTGTCCATCTGTCTGAGGATGATACGTTGTACTGATATCTCTAAGCTTATAGCAATTCTCGGGTAGGTAATTCACATTAATGTAACCGAGTCACTGACTCTAGCTACCTTACAAGTGTAGTCGTTTGATAGGCTAGTTCTGAAGTCTTAAATTTCTGACTAAAATTTTCACATTTATTTCCAGTACTAGTACTCTATTCAGGTGCAACTATATCAATTTATAGATTACTTACAAATATTCTTAATTTATTGTACCACGAGGAAGCACGTAGCTCTACACAATAATCCCGTGTCGGTACTGTAATCTGCAGCTTACAATACAAACATTGAGAGCATTATATAGTCACTACATTATAACCTCATGGACTAGGTTTCCTAACATCTTATCTTTCTCGAATCCACTAATATCCTAAACCGATTCTGATTACAATATCCCAATTCTTTTAGTTAACAATTCTTCCAAAATTAGTGTCAATCATACTTGTTATTGTAGTTTTGATCCTAAAAGACTAGTCACTAACGCATCAAATTTATTCTCCTGTAAGGGAATAGCAACAGAACATATAGTTCTGACACTAACACACAATTAAGTAGTGCTGGGATTAAATAATAACTAATTGTTTCTTTCAAAAATTAAGAACTTACCAGCAGCTACATCTGAAGTTTCTGCTCTTTCTCCTTGGCGCATAGTGGACGCCCGATCGGTGTGCTACCATATTCGGTTGATTCACCGTGTTATAGTGGTGAGGAGTACCAACTCTATTTCTATCTTGACTCGATCGACGGTCTGTGAAATCCAGAGAGCAGATCGAGGTGGTTTAGTACAATCTTTAGCAAAGTGTCCAAGTTTTCCACAATTGTAGCAGGCTCCAGACGCCTTATAGCATATCCCACCATGATATCTTCTACAAGTTTCACATTAGCGGGAAGGGTAGGAACTTCTAGTTGTTCGACGACTGGACCTTGATGGTCTCTGTCTTACTGATCCACCTCTATCATATCCTTGAGCTCGGGGTTCCTCAAATTCTTTTCTCTTTCTCAAATTACTGTTCGAGCTCTGACCCATAGGTTTCTCCCTCTTTTCCATTTCACACTGCCCTTGTGGGGGTTGGGTCTGTACATGGGCTTGGGCTGACAGATTATCAGCCATTTGTTGGAAGAAAGTGGCCATTTGCTGAGCCATTTGTGTAGTAATTTGTATTGGTAAAACTGGTACAGTCGGGCCTTCGACATTTTGTGGAGCTGGGGCCTCAACTTGTTCTTCTGCCATCACAGACTGTTCTATTGTCTCATTCTTCTCTTCCATATCTTTTCACAAGATTTTCTATTCCTGTACATCCAACATAAGGAGATTCCTCTCCATTAGTTCACATTTATGATGTAAATGTACTATATGTATCAAACATTTGAGCGATTATAGTTCTGCATAAAAGATTTCAAATTCACAGCTCAAATTCACTTTAAAACCATTGCTCGATACCACTAAAACATGTCACACCCTACTCCTCAGAAGATCTAACATGATCCCGTAGTACACCTAATGAATTACCGCATTTCGCCACCGATAACCCATTAGATATACTACAAGGGATTTTAAAACAATTTCTGCAATTTAAATCATCGATTAAAATCGTGTTATAAAATTTTTTCAAAATTTCGCAAAGTGCCACTGTATTTTGAGAAAACAGTTCTTCAATCCTGTAAAAGAAAAATGCTCCCAATATGTTTTCTCAAATACAACTTCAGTAACTTCAATTCAATTCACAATTCAATTCTCAATACACAATCAATTCATTTTCAAACTAATCCCATCATAAAGAAATATCTCATTCATTTCAAGACTCAAAATTTATATTACAAACTATTCAGATAATTGAAATCCCAAATTTACATTTACAATAATTTACATTTGATTACATACCAAAATATTTTACAAGAGTTTTATATACAACTGCTCAAATAATTTACATACACATTATTACATGCTTACATCAAAACCTATGTACATGGGTATACCTATGATATACCTGGAGCTTATCCGAATATATCTTCAACGAAATTTACTTACTGCTCTATGCTCTTCTTACCTGCGACAACATACAAAGCTATCATTGAGTGGTGAACCTGCAGTGCACAACTATAATTTAAAACATAGTACAATATACATTGACAAATTTTACAGTAAATAATTTGAGAATCTGAATACTGATCAAATTTCACAACTCAAAATACTCATTGCCAATAATGTAAATCATTTGTATAAATGACTTAGAGCACAAAATTCAATTTATCATATCTTGACTATCCATTTAAGTAATTCCAACAAAATCAATTATACATAAACCATAATTAAAATCACCATTCCTTACCATTCAAAAGCCATTCTGTATCTCAAAATCATTTTATATCTCAAAAAATCATACTGTATCTCAAAAGTAATTATGCATCTCAAAAACCATGTTGTATCTCAAAAATCAATCTTTATCTCACTAACTATGCAAGACTAATCCGAAAGGGCCATATTCAATGTGATTCTAACTCCCTATGGTCGGGAGGTCGACCGATTCTAACTCCCTATGGTCGGGGAGGTCGAATCATCGTGCACAGTACCATCACAATAATGAATCTTCCGCAAGGGCCATAACGATAAAATAAACTTAGATGTAACCTCAAATCAGAGGAAAATCTAAGCCTGTGCACGTACCATGGTAATCAAAATACAACTCACTCCATTGTCTTCTCAACAAATGAGAGAGACGGGTAATAACCTAGTCAAGCATCTATAGTGAGATATAAAACAATATCACAATCCTTTTAGTGAGCATAAATCACAATATAATTCGATTCAAAGTCAATTTCAATATCCAATAAAGTTTTATGCTCATCACAATTCAAATCATACAATTGCATTTTTCCATGAAAATTGCCATCACAATTCAAAATATGTTCTATCACAATTTTCCAAAACATAATTTGTTCAATCCATAACAATGCTTAATACTTGTGGAAATACCATTTCACAAAGCTGAATTCATACACACTATAACAATTTCAATAATCATTGAATTAAATCCAATGCTTGGTAAACATAATTCATAAGAAAAATATATCATTTAATCATATGAAATATTCAAAACAAAATCAGTTAAAAACTAGTTGTGCACAAACCTCTGATAATTGTCTCCTGGTCTGGACTCAGTGTTTCCTTCCCTTTTCCTGAGTCTTTGGTAACTGAGAAACACAATTTGAAGTGTTTCAGTACTAAATTAAACTGTCTCTATCGATGGTGTTTGGTAAATAATGCACTGAACTCAGTTATTCACTTAATCACCTAATATACCGACCCTCATTGCGTTTTAGGTAAATTAGGTTTTAGTGTCGTTAATATGTCACATTCGATAGGGTTTTAGGTTTGGTACGTTTTACCAAAGTCATTTCCTTGTTTAGTGCATTTTAATTCAAATTGCTGGATTCCGGAACACTGGTTTGACCTAACCGGACGATCTAGTTCCCTCGGTTTTCGGGTTTTGGTCAAAACTAAAAACTTGTAGATCTAGGTCTTATTGCACGCGGTGCAAAATTTCAGGTCAATCCGAGTTAAGTAGACGAAGTTATGGTCATTACACTCTTGCTGGTCAATTGGTATCAAATTAGGTCATTTTTAGGTAAAATTGGTCAATTCTGGTTCGGCCAGTTTTTGGACCCGAACTTGTGCAAGCTTTTTGACTTGCTTCTGGTCATTTCTGGGTTTTGGTGTCTTCATAAGACTTGTAGGTATGGGTCTTAACTATCCATGGTTAAAATTTCAGGTCAATTGGACCTGTTTTGAGTGAGTTATGGCCTAAACACTCACTGCTGCCCAATTGGTCATTTTTCAGGTCCTAATTGCACCTAATCCGAATTGGTCATTTTTTTAGGTCACCTTGCAAGCAGAATTTTGGCATGGTTTCTCAATGAAAGTTGGCACATTTTGTGCCTAGTTTCACCTCAAATTGGTCTCATACCAATTGAGGTTACACATTCAAGGTTATAGGCTAAAATATACACTGCCCTCAATATGCATTTCACACCCCAACTTCAAACACACACTTACCTTTGCCATTTGTTTACTTACCTACCAAACTGTTTTGGCACATTAACCACAGTATAATCTACTTTACATTAACATTATTTTGGGCAGATTACCATTACCCTCAACACACCAAATATAATTCACATTTACAATATCTCAATACCATTACATACACACCTAAACACCATTAATTCTCACATACACTTTACACAATAATTTCATACACATATCCTTCATTCCTTAATGCCACAATTCTGCCAACACTCCCATGAATATACACATTTATTCAAGTGTCCCAAAGGCTGCCGAAATTTGTCCTTCAACATCACATTGCCCTACAATCCATCAATTCTCATCCAAGTGCCAAAATCACCATGTATATGTGAAACAATTCATTAGGATATTAATTTACCATGATCAACATTATTTCTCATCAATTATATGCATAATAAATCATCAAATGTGTGACCCCATGGCTGTCCAAAAATGGCTATCTCAATAACTATTTAAACTTCAAAATTTCCTTCACAAAACTAACACCCATAACATAAACATAAAGTTTAACAAGGAAATTCTCAAAAATGCAAACTTACCTTTAATTGTAACTTGCTAAACCTTCACCAAACTTCTCAAAATTGGTATCAATATCTTCCTTGTGATGTGTAGACAAAGTTTAATGAAGAAACCTAAGAGGTTGGAGTTGAAATGGAGAGAGGAAATCAAGCTCATGCAAAACATCAATGGTGGATTTTTTTTTTATCTTCATTCACGGCATGGGTTATGGAATGAAGAAGATGACGCTTGTGTGTGGGAAGAATCTGCCCACTAATGAATATATTTAACCATTTTAATGTTCTTAGTGGACCACTAAACAAATTAAATCATATTTTAAGGTAAACTTTCACTTAATCCCACATTAAGCCCTTGATTTTAGTTATTTGTATTAGGTACCACTAAACTAATTTTTCATTTTATTTTCCAAGTGTAATATTAATTATTTTTAATGGACTTTAGGTCAAAAGACAATTCGGGATGTCAAATGACCATAATGCCCCTGTTCGGGTGGCATTCCCGATTTTTCGGTATTACCGGGTTTTGTCTGTTTTTCGATTTCTCACTTTTCTTTGTACTAATTATTTAATTTTTCTTTGATCTTTCTAATGATATTTATTCTTCAATAAGGTTCTATTTAAGTCCTAAAAATGTTTTCCGTGGTTCCCGCATCCTGTAGCTAGTCAACGGTCAACGCCGTGACTTCCCAGTGCGGTCACCCATCGTTAGGTTTCCCGGCTCGCTTAACTTGATCACATTTCTTTACTATTATTTTTTTTTTTGTTTTTCTTGTATTTTCTTTTTTTGTATTTCATTATTTTATGTCTCTTTACTCATATTGAAGTGTAGTTCTAGGTATCCTAGCTGTCCGGACAGCACTGGTCACCGGAGCAGTAGAACGCACTACCGAACTTAGGGGTGTTACAAAAATAAAACACAAGAAGTTAAATGAGCAGGGAGTCACAGCGATGGGTGACCTTCTCGGGAATGACTGCGAGGTCAGTCTAAACTCAAATTTCAAACTGTAAAATGTGACGCTGCGGTCCTTAGGACAATTGCGAACACAGTGGAAAAGAGAAAATCGCGAAAAAGAATTGTTAAGCAGATCAAATAATTAGGTCAGGGATACAAAAGAAATATCAAATAACTTGCAAACCAGATCGAATTGGCGAGGGGCAATTTTGTCAATTCACCCCTAGAGCTGACATCTGACCTAACTGTCCAATAAAATTGGAGAAAAGAAAATTTCGGGATCAAGACTTAAATTAAAAGAACTAATGGAAAAATAAATGAAAAAGAAAAAGAAAGAAAAGAAAAATTTTATTTGCATCATGCATGACATAAGCATAATGCAATAAACCTAATATTTAAAAAATTGAAATTGTGGATAATTATGTATTAATAAAGTTAGAAAAAAATTCAAAAGAAAAAAAAAAGAGCTTCTTCTTCATTAGCCGTCCATCTTTCCTCTCTCTCTCTTTTCTCCTTAGTTTCCTCCATAGCCATGAAATCCAAGCTTTCAAAGCTTGAATCAACCCCATAAATCCCCCAATTTTCTTGTATAAATCTTGTTGTTGGATCTTGGCAAGCTTATTGAGAACAAAAAGAAAGAAGAAAGTAGAAGATTTGGAGAAATTGAAAATCAAAGTTTGAGGTTAGTAATCTAAACTTGAAAATTTTAGTTAAATGTTTATGTTTTAGTTTAATTAACTTAGAAAGTAACTTAAAATCATAACAAAACAATTATTGAGAGACCAAACATGAAATTCGTCCAGCTAGGGTTAGGGTTTGATATGAATGAGTTTGATGGTTTTGAATGGTTATTTGAGGTGAATTAGGTGTGTAGAACATGAATACACACTTTAAATTGCATTAGATTGAACTTTATGTGTAGTTAGGGTTTTTAACATGTGAAAAATTGAAGAAAAATTTGAGAATTGGCCAAATGATGTTGTTGACCTTATTAGAAAAAATTTTCAATCGGTACAGACAATTTTGGCCCGTTAAGTCAAACGGAGGGCATTTTGGTCATTTCATCTTCAGAGATGATTTTTGACCAACTTGTTCAGTTAAATAAATACTTTATATAACATAAAATATGAATAAATATTGTTAAAAATTTAATTGTAATTAAATAGACAAGAAATGAAAAGAAAATAAAGGAAAATGGACTTATGACATCATAATGATGTCATTAAAGTTCTCACACCCAACCCAATGTTGACACATGGCATAACTTTATTTAAACTAGACAAATGGGCTGAAAAATGAGAGAAAAATCAGATTTCTCATTTCTTCTTTCTTCCTTGCCGTAAGCCTCCACCATAGCCACAATTTTCAAGCTTTTTCAAGCTTGATTTCACCAACTTCTACCCAACTAAACCCTAAACTCCCAACACAAAAAAGTGTTCTTGCATCTTGGAGATTCTTTTGGGAGCAAAAAGAATTAAAAGGAAAGACTTCTTATAAGCTTTGGATTAGCTCCCTAAGAGGTAAGTGACTTAAACTTATGTTTCTCTTCAAATTTATGTTGAGTAAGTATAAATGAGTGTAAATTACAAAGAAAAATTGTTGAATACCAATTGTATGTAAACCCTAAATTTTTGGCAGCCATGGTTAGGGTTTGTTTGTGATGATTTTAATGAAGTTAAAAGGTTATTATGGCTGCCCTTAATGTGCATTTTGTAAGTGGATTGAAGAAATGCAATGAAAATGCATGAATGGTAATGTTTGAGTTAGGGTTTGGGGTGGAGAAATGAGACTTTGACCATGTGATGATGAAAATGGGTATTAATGGTCAATTAGTGACTATTTAGTTCTGTTTAAACCAAAAATGAAGTGTGTTGAGTGATGGGATTTGGGTTTGGTGTGGCTGCCCTAGGTGACCTGCAGAATTAGACATGAGTCCAGCAGGTTTGGGCAGCCATAACTTGAATTGTAGAAGTTCAATTGGTGCAAGGCCAATTGGACATGAAACTAGACATATAATGGCACAACTTTGGTGAAGAAACCATGCCCATAAAACTAAACAAGTAGACCAAAAGCTTACCCTAAACCGAGTGACCTGCAGTCTGCCTGGGCAAAATGACCAAATAAACAGTGTTTAGTCATTTAGCCATAACTCAATGTTGAAAAGGTAAATTGACCTGAAATTTTACCAGCAACAAGCTGAGATATAGACCAACAACTTTCATGAAGAAACCTGACCCAAATTATGACCATAACCTAGTCAAATTGCCAACCAAACTTAGGTTACCAAATCTGGCAGAACCACTTTTGCCCAGAATTTTGGATTCTGTCCAATCCGGCCAGTTGTGGTTTTTTGACCATAACTTGAGCTACAAAAATCCAAATGGAGTGATTTAAAAAATAAAATTCAACTAGACAAAATAAGGAACAACTTTCATGTTGATCATTTTTCCAAATTCCCACTGCAAAAGTGACTAATGGAATAGTAAACCCAAAGCTTGAAAACTGAAAATTCTGTCCAATTCACATTAAGCTTAGAGATGGTATTGGCAACCAATACCAATAAGTTTAAAATGCAAAATGTGGTATGTTGATGATATTTAAACTAATTTACCTATTGCCAATCCAAAAGTCAACATTTTGGTTGACCAATGAAATGAATAGTAATCATAAAAATTCAATTTCAAAGAATTACATAAATGAAAAGTGTTAAATGCCCTAGTAGGCCTAATGTGATTGGTTTGGATAGGTTGGCATGCCAATAGGGTTCTGTTAGCAATACTGCATATGGCTTCATGCCATTCTGTATTTCATGGCTTTCCATGCCATTCTGTGACATAATAGCCTTTGGCTATGATATTGAGTTGTTATACTCGAGTTTAATCCCCGATAATTATTACAGCTTATTAGTTGTTCCGTTACACACCGGGAGACACAATGTGACCGATGGTGTGATGGTCCGAGGTACTTAGTACTCAGTACCAGTTTACCCATTTATCCAGTCCAGTCAACTAGTATAGGTTACTCGGGCAATGTTAATAAATCTTACCAAACTTTAATCGAATAATATTGCAATAAATATCTGAAATTAAGTCTACCCAAAAATGTAAATATACATCCTGCATACATATTTTTATTTTATTTTATTTTATTTTATATTGTCACCACTAAGCAGAATTGCTTAGCGCGTCGCTATTGCCACGCCGCAGTAATCGAGATATAGCCGGGAGTCCAAAGAGACATCATACGGGGTGAGCTTTCAGATCTGCACTCAGAGTTCAAAGTCACCTCACAATTGCAGTGCATTGGTAGGACATTGGGCTACCTAAGTCTTTTGTGTTTGTAAACTTTTGTTATGTATATTATAAACTCATGTAATCATATTTTTACTGTAATTACCCATGAGTTGTGTTCAGAAATAAATATGAGTATTTCTCATTGAATTGGGTGTGATATGAGATGAATGTGAATTTTGAGATACTGAATTGATTTGAGAAATTATTGAAAAATGTTGGTGGTTGACTGAGATTGAGATTATAATTATATTGGAAGTATTTTTAAACAAGTTCAGAAGAATTGTTTTCCAATTTATAGCCGGCACTCTACCGGATTTTCTATAAAATTTGCGGAAAAATTTAGATTTATCAAAAATTATAAATAAATGAATAAAAAGGGATTAATTGAAATTGAAACATGAATTGGTGTTCCGACACACTGAGTGGCATAACTTGCTCGGCTACACTGTAGACGGGTAAGGGGTGTCACATTATCCCTATTTACTTAGGGTAACAAATCCCATCTTAATCAATACCTATCTCCATATATAACTAATATGAGCCAACACATGCCCATATACCCACACACAATATGAGTATGAAAGCAGTATCAAACTCAAACCACCCATATATAAGAAAACTGTGCTATCTTAGGTCTAAAAATTATATTTACTGATATGATATATGACAATGCATTGACAAGAGTAAACTCCACGTGCTTGTCATGAGTGTCACTGGTTCAGCCTACTTATCATATATAAGTGCCTATCATGCTTGTTATGTGACATGAGACTCACCACTCCAACTTACTAATATCTCATTTTAATACTTTGGGAATAAACATGATTACAATCTATTTGGATATGTCATGTCCTTAGTAAAGTATCCTCGATCGTGAACCAATTTATGATATTTTGTGCTAGAAATACTTTCACTCATATTCTTAACAACTTAAGAATAGAATTTCTAACAAAATAGCAATGGACCTTTTCAATTACACATAAACAAATTATGTAAACAGAAAAGTAAAATTGCCTTTTATTAATAAAATATGTACAAGATACATACAAAATGATATGCTCTAGGGCATACTACTAACAATCTCCCACTAGCAATAGAGCCATTCATTACAGTATCTTAGACCCATCTTCTCAAGATATTGGTCTAACTGAGTTTGTGACATAGCCTTCGCGAATAGATCAGCAGGATTTTCAACTGATCCTATTTTCTGCATGGCTGCATCGCCTTGCCCAACTATCTCTCTAATAATATGATAGCTCCTTTCTATGTGTTTGGATTTTTTTTTGCGATTGGAGTTCCTTATCCTGAATGACCGCTCCATTGTTATCACAGTCAAGAGGAACTGCTGACTCAATGGAAGGAATTACTGCAAGTTCTGTCACGAACTTCTTTATCCAAATAGCTTCTTTTGTAGCATCTGATGCAGCAATATACTTGGCATCTGTAGTAGAGTCAACAGTTATACTCTGTTTGGAACTCTTCCAACTAACTGCTCCTCTATTACAAATGAATACAAAACCAGAGATAGACTTTTTATCATCGATATCTGATTAAAAATCAGAATCAGCATAACCATCCAATTGTAGGTCACCTCCTCCATAGATCAAGAATAAGTCCTTAGTTCTTCTCAAGAACTTAAGGATATTCTTGACAGTTATCCAGTGTTCCAAACCTGGATTGGATTGAAATCTAGTAGTCAAACTAACAGCATATGCGATATCCGGTCTAGTACACAACATTGCATACATTAAACTTCCAATAACTGAAGCTTATGGAATCCTGGCCATTTGTCTCTTTCTTCAGGTGTCTTTGGATATATCTCCTTAGAAAGATGGATACCATGTATAACACCCCTATACTAAGTAGTCTATACATTCTACTGTTCTGGTGATTAGTATCAGCTTGGACAATCAGGATGAGTAGAATCATATTTATGTCACCTAGAAAAGCTATAAATAAAAGTTAATAGAAATGATATGAAGGTGAAATGGAAATAAGAAAAACAAAGCATAATGGGTTAAATAAGCCGAGGTCCCGGCGATGGGTGACCGAACCGGGAAGTGACTGTGAGTTCAGTTGCTACCCTAATTTCGTGTGGGACCCTATGAGACCCCAGGAATAAAGATAATTGCAAAGCTAATGGTAATGTGAAAACCACATAAAATAATAGAGAACAAGTTCAAATAATTTAAACAGAATTTAGGAAGCAATCTAAAGCTATTAGAAAAACTGATCAGACTGACAAGGGGCAAATTGGTCAATTCACCCTTATTAGAGGTAACTCTTGGCCTAAATGTCTATTAAAATGTAAGAAATTAAAATTATGAAAAATAGATTAAAAGTGAAGAGGTTTATGGAAGAAAAGAACAAGAGAAAAGAAAATTCAAAAATTAAAGTGATTATGACATCATCCTTATGTAAGCATGACATAATAAAAATTTATAATTTAATTTAATTATTTTGGATAAGCATAAAAGTAGATAAATACAAATTAAAAAGAAAAATTTATTTGGTCTTCTTCCCAATTAAGCCGTCCCATTCTCTCTCTCTCTCATCCTCTCCATTTTTTTTCATTTCCACTCAAAATTCAAGCTTAAATCCTTACTTTTCCTCCATAAAGCTTCCACCAAATTAGTAGAAAATCTTAAGTTGAGCCTTGATTTGAAGATTTGGAAAAAGAATTTCAAGAAATAAGTGGAAATTAAGAAGATTATAAAGCTCCACATAGGTGAGTATTTCTCTCTCTTAACTTGAATTAGTATATGCTCGTGAAATTAAAAGTGATTAAGTGGAAATTTACTTAAGAATTGAAAAATTATGTATGGAACCCAATCTATGAATTTTGGCTAGCTTGTGAGGGTGAGGGATTTGATGAATTTGATTTAAATTAACCATACTTTGTGATGTTTTATGAGGTGTTGAACATGATTAGTGAAGTGAATTTGCATGAATTAGGAAATTTAGAGAATTAGGGTTTATGGTGGTTAGAGTCTTAGAAGAAATTGGGGATTTTTGAGAATTGTTGACCAATTGATGTTGTGATGCTCAATTATGATCAATTAGTGTGCTTATAAGTGTAAATTGATGAATGGAATTGGAATGAGTTGTGAATGTGGAATGGCTTAATTCTGCACCAATGAGTCCAGCAGGTTTAAATAGTTATAAGTTGAATTGTGTTGCTCCAATTGGTGTGAGATCAATTGGAGATAAAATTAGGGTCATAATGGTACATTTTTTGTGAAGAAACCTTGCCCAAAAACTGATTATAAGTTAGTCTAAAATTGGCTTGAATCCAGAATTAGTGCCTTAATTTTGGGCAAAATTGACCAAATGAATAGTACATGTTCAAATGGTCATAACTTTGTGTAGAGAGATCAAAATGACCTGATTTTTAAACCTTTAGAAATCTTAGACATAGTAAAACTACTTTTATGAAGAACAGATACTCAAATTCTGACCATAACCTAATCAAATTGCTAACCAAATTTAGGTCATCAAAACTGCCAGAACCAGAATTTGCCCAGAAATTTTGGACATGGACCAATCCAGCTAGTTATAGTAAAAATGCCATAACTTGAGCAACAAAACTACAAATAGAGTGATTCAAAAAGGAAATTAAAGTAGAGACATTAAGGAACAATTTTGATGAAGAAAGTTTAGCTAAATTTCCACTCTAGATTGGTCCAATGGAACAGTAAACATTAGTAAAAAAAACTGAAATTTTGAAATTACTCCTAATAAGCCTTGAATTGCAATTGGCAACCAATGCCAACAAAATTGTGATCCAAAATGTGGTAGGACCATATGTTTAGAAATTTTATACCTATTAATTATGAAAAAGTCAACATTTTGAATAAATAATAATGTGAATAGTAACCACAATAATATTAAATGCAAAGAACTCAACTCTTATGAGAATTTATAAGTAAAATTAAGTATGCAAAATTCAATTTGTTGGATTAATTAGTAGAAATGATTTGGGTGGATATTGAAACACTTTACTTATGTGTTTCAGTTGGTAAGTAGCCATCCAAGGAAGGAGGAAAGGTTGGATCAAGTCAAGACTAGTTAAAGAGGATTGTGCCCAACAACTAATTTCTTTTGTTTTTCACATTGAATTTTGTACTGAATGAATTGTGAAAATATTTTATGAACTTTATTACATTAAATATCTTGATTGAAAAATTATGTGTTGTTAGCCATTTTTGGGAAATTAATTTGAATAAAATAAGAATGTGAATTAATGAATACTTTTGATGCTTGGAAAACTTTTGAAATGGTTTGAAACCGCAGCTGATATGACTATGTGTTTTGAATTCCTCACTAGTTTACCTAGTAGGACGAATTAGATTGTATTCTCTCTCTGGCTGAAGTATTGAGGTGTGTGTTAGTTGAGGATGAATTGAATGAGTACTCATATATATATGTGCTAGCTAGCCTCTGCATTCCCCATTAATCTTTGGTTATTAGGACGAATTGGATATTCGTGTCATGATCAAAACTGTGTGACTTTTCAGAATTTTTGTTTTATGATTTATGGAATAAAATTTGTTTTTGTTAAGTGACTCTCTGGCTTCAAAAATAAAGCATGATTTTATATGTGTTAACATTTCAATTGATTTAGTTTGGAAGGTTGCGATTTATATTGATGTGTAAATTATTATTATTATTATTATTATTATTATTATTATTATTATTATTATTATTATTATTATTATTATTATTATTATTATTATTATTATTATTATTATTTTAAGTTGTGCACAACTGAGTCTTTGGCTCAGCGATAGCTTATTTACGCTGTCGCGGGTAAAGAGGCGAATAAAGCAGTAGAGTAAACTGCTTGTGACGTGGAGTGATCATCATTTTAGAGTCATTACCGGGTATATAGATTATACCCTTGTAGATTTTCTTTTAATGTATATGTATCTATGTGCATGTACATAATAGACTTGAGCAGTTGTATAAAGATTTTGAAATTTTATTTTTGATCAGTGTAAATATTTGTAATGTAAACCTGTTATTTCTTATTAATAAAATGTTTAAGTTCTTTTTGAATTTTTTAAAAAATGAATTGCTACCTCTAATTGAGTAGATGAGATTGAATTGTGTTGAAATTATTGGAGTTGTGGTTAAGACATTTATTGGGAGTGTTTTTAACAGGCTTTAAAGAACTGTTTTCTTAATTTATAGACGGAACTTTGTCAAAATTTCTACAAAAATCCTACAAATTCTAAAAAGACCAAAAATTATTGTTATGATATAAAGCCCAAATAAAAAGTTCTTTAATGGTTATTTATCATCTCTTTCCACTTTAAAAGGAATTGAAATTGTTCAAAATCTCTTGTAATATATTTAATGGATTATCGATAGACAAAATTCGGTAATTCATTGGATATATTATGGGATCATGTCATGCCTTATGTAAGGATTAGGTGTGACACCATGTCTGAAGGAACGGAAGCGTGAAAAACACAAGATTATACCATTGAATTCAAAAAAATTTCGCCTAGGGTCACATGCACCATGTAAGATTTATTGTTATCTATTTGATTTCAATGATAAACAACATATTAAAACTCTTTTAATATGTTTTTGGATCTGTATTTGCCATTTAAGATTTTAAAATTAATCAGATTAATTTTAGAACCCTAGATTAAATCAAGAACGATTACACTAACCTCTTGATGCACTGCAGCGTGTCTGCGCCTTTGAGATTCGTCTTCAGGACACCAAATGTTGCCCCTCTAGCTTGTCCACACCAAGAACACCTATGGCAGCCCTTGAACAGCCTCTAAAGCTTTTTTCTATTAATTAGAAATTCAAGTTCTGCCTTTTAAGAGATTAGAGATGTAAACAGGACACTAGAAACAATTTCTAGTGTTTTTAATTCAAGAGATTGATGGCTAATCTCTTTGAATTGATGAGAGATGAAGAAGAATGGCTGGAGAGCCTCAAAGTGGCGTGACAATTGAGAGGAGAGGCTGCTGGTTATTTTTTTCTTTTCATAACCACACTTAAATAGCTAGGTTAACACATTAAACCCTAGCCACATGTCACCTTTTGATTAGCTCTAGGTTTAAGTGACCCAATCACATTATGCCAAGTGTCAAACCTATATTTAATCTTGATTTTAATCATCTTACATGATTAAAAAAAAACATTTGGCAAGCTTATGTGTAATCCCATGTGTCACCATCTCATGGTGCCACGTGTCACACTGCAAAATGACCAAAATGCCCCTGTGTCTTAATTTTGAGTTCTTAACCCAAAATAATTATTTTCTTCTTCTAATTAATTTATATCAAATATAAATTAATTAATTAATCTCTATTAATTAATTTCTCATCAATTAAATTCATATTTAAATAATTTAAATATAAATTTAATTTATACTACACATCCAATAATCTAGATTTGGTTTCAAGTCATGCTAGGGACTTTGCAATTTAATTGCAAACCAAACCTATTTAATTAATCAATTAAACTCTTTAATTAATTAATTAAATCATATTTAAATAGGTGATAACTTGTGTATGTATGTGACTTACTAGGCTCATCACTAATTGGCAATGAGACATGATATCAACTCTTAATATCATCAGAACTCTTTCTTACCATAAATGATTTCTCTAAATCATTTTATGAACCTCATAGACCATGGTTAACACCTAGCATAGCATGTCATAGCCACCCAATTAGTAATAAGATTTACCTTAAATGAACCTATAATCATATGTTACCATGCACTAGAATCTCTCTGTTACAAAATCCCAACTCAAGCTGGAGTCATGGTTTATGTCAAACTCCATTTGCTATGAATATTATGTTCTCTTTTAATTCCAGTTCTTGATTAAAAGATTTTTCATCGAAACTCTTTTCGAATAAATCTATCTGTCTGCCAGAACTTGAAACATCAAGAACAATTAAATGAACATAGGATTTTATCTCTATTTACTTAGAGGAACAGATTCCATCTTGATCAACACCTACCTCCATATAACTAGTGAGCCAACACATGCCCATATACCCATACATAGTACAAGTATGAAAGCAGTATCAAACTCAAACTACCTATATACAAGATAACTGTGCTATCTCAGGTCTAAAGATTATATGCACTGATATGATTTATGACAAAACATTGACAAGAGTAAACTCCATGTGCTTGTCATAAGTGTCACTGGTTCGGCCTACTTATCATTTATAAGTGCCTATCATGTTTGTTATATGGCATGAGACTCACCATTCCATCTTATTTATATCTCATATAAATAACTTGGGAACAAACATGAATACAATCTTTCTGGATAAGTCATGTCCTTATTATGAAGTATCCTCGATTGTGAACCTATTTATGATACTTTGTGCTAGAAATATTGTCACTCATATTCTTAACAACTTAAGAATAATATTTCTAACAAAATATCAATGGACCTTTTCTATTACACATAAATATATTATGTAAACGAAAAAGTGGAAATGCCTTTTATTAATAAAATTATGTACAAGATACATACTAAATGATATACTCTAGGGCATACTACTAACAATGTCTTACTGGTAACAATCCTCTTTTGGAATCAAGCATGTTAAACCTTTTTAACACCTTTTCCAAATATAGACTTTGATACAAACCAATTAGTCTTTTCGCTCTATCTCTATAGATGTGAATTCCAAGAATATAGGTTGCTTTCCCTAAGTCTTTCATGGAGAATGTATTTGATAACCATGCCTTGACAGTTGTTAACATACCTATGTCATTGCCTATTAATAAAATATCACCTACATATAAGACAAGGAAAGTGACAGTACTCCCACTAACCTTCTTATATACACATGGCTCATCCACATTTTTTATAAAACTAAATGATTTAATGGCTTCATCAAAATGGATGTTCTAATTCCTCAAAGCTTTTTTTAACCCATAAATAGATCGTTTTAGCTTGCACACTTTGGAACGATCTTGGGATTCAAAACCCATAGGTTGTTCCATGAAAATGTTTTCTTCAATGTTTCTATTGAGAAAAGCCATTTTGACATCCATCTGTCGAATTTCATAATCATAGTATGCAGCTATTGCTAACAAAATTCTAATGGATTTAAGCATGGGAACAGGCAAGAACGTTTCCTCATAGTCGATTCCTTGCCTTTGGCGAAACCCTTTCTCTACTAACCTTGCTTTATAGGTCTCTACCTTTCCATCAGAACCAATTTTTCTCTTAAAAACTCATTTATTACCTATAGGTACAATACCTTTAGGTGGGTCAACAAGATCCCAAATTTGGTTCCTATACATGGAATCCATTTTGAATTTTATAGCTTCAATCCATTTATAAGAATCTATATCTGATATAGCTTCTTCATAGGTTAAAGGATCATCTCCATAATCTGTTTTTTCATGAGTAAACAACTCTTATTCATCTTTATGAAGAAAACCATATCTCTCTAGTGGGTGACATATTCTAGTTGATCTGTGAGGAATTATTGTAGATGTTTCATTAATAGGCGTAGGCTGACTAGATGGATCTATATCCATCTGATTTAGTGGTTGGTTAGAATTCTCTAATTCTAACTCTATTTGCCTTCCTTTGCCACCTTCTTGAATAAACTGTTGTTCAAGAAATATGGCATCTCTACTTACCACAACCTTTTGTGATGTAGGTAAATAAAAATAATATCCAAAACTTTCTTTTGGATATCCAACAAATCGACCCTTTTCTGATTTGGTTTCCAATTTATCAATCTTCAGCTTTTAATGTAAGCTGGACAACCCCAAATCTTAACATGCTTAAGACTTGATTTTCTTCCATGCCATATCTCATAAGGTGTGGAAGAAATCGATTTTGATGGAATCCTATTTAGAATATACAAAGCTGATTCTAATGCAAATCCCCAAAAGGAGATTGGCATGTCAGTATAGCTTATCATGCTATGTACCATATCTAATAGGGTATGATTTCTCCTTGTAGATACACCATTTAATTGTGGTGTTCTTGGAGGAGTTAGCAAGGAAATAATGCCATGCTCTTTCAAGTATTCATCAAATTAAGTACTTAACTATTCACCTCCATGATCTGATCGAAGAGTTTTAATACTTTTTCTCATTTGATTTTCTACTTTAGATTTAAATTCTTTGAACTTTTCAAAGGATTCATGTTTTTATTTCATCAAATACAAATACCCAAACCCTAATTTGTCATCAGTAAAGGTAATAAAGTAATGAAAACTGCCTCTAGCCATTTCCTTAAATGGGCCACATACATCACTATATATTAATTCTAAAATATTTTTAGCTCTTAACCCTTGTCCAACAAAAGGTGATCTAGTCATTTTGCCTTGAAGGCAGGATTCACAAGTTGGAGTAGGTTCAGAACCCAATGAAGATAAAATCCCTATTTTCTCCAGCTTTGTAACCCTATCTTCTACAATGTGAACTAATCTTAAGTGTCAAAGATGTTTTGAACTGGAGTTGATTTTCATTATGGCATTACATTCATTTAGATTGCTTGCATTCAATTTGTATTTATCATTATCATCCAAATAATAAAGTCCATCATGCATATAACCTGAGCCAACATATTCATTTCCAAAATAAATATTACAAACATCATTTGTGAACTGAAATTCATAACCATTTCTAGTCAAATTAGATACAGAAATGATGTTCTTAAAAGCATCAGGTACATACAAAATGTTATTTAAATACAAAACATGTCCATACATGTATAAAGATTTAGATCCTATGGCTAAAGCTTCAACAGTTGAGCCATTACCAATCTGAAGTTTAACATCTCGTGCTTGCAAGCTGCTACTGCTTGCCAGTTCCTGCATATTAAAAGAAATGTAAAAACTCGCACCAGTATCTAAAACCAAAGCTTTAGAGGAACTATGAGCATCATCAGAATCTAAATAATAAGATATAGACATACTTTCTGAAAGTTTATCTTTCTTGTCCTTCAGAAACGCAAGATACTCTGGGCAGTTCCTCTTCCAGTGCCCATCCTTCTAGTAGTGGAAACACTTTCCTTTACCATTGTCAACTTTGGTCTTGTCTTTCTGTTTGGCTATTTTCTTGGAAGGTTCAGGAACTTGAGGTTTCTTTTTCTTATTGCCCTTCTTCTTCTTGGACTTTCCAACAGAAGAAGAAGATGCAACCAAAGCTACCTCTTTTCCTTTATTGCCGGTATATTCTTTTGGGCAATAACTAGCATCTTAAGCAAGCCAGCCAGAGTACATTCTTGCTTAGTCATATGAAAATTTGTCACAAAATTCCCACACGACTCTGGTAGGGACTGAAGGATCAAATCCGTCTGCAGTTGGAAATCCATGTGAAAATTAAGGTGTTCCGGCTGCTCTATAAGCCGAATCATCTTGTGGACATGATCTCCTACATTTTGTCCCTTTGACATTCTCATTGGGAATAACTGTCTAGATATCTCATAGCTAGCATTCCTATTATGTTCACCATATAACTCTTGTAGGTGAAGGAGGATCTCATTTGCACTCTGTATATTTTTATGCTACTTCTGTAACTCATTAGTCATAAAAGCAAGCATATAACATCTGGCTCTCATATCATTCTCCTTCCACTTATCTAAAGTTTTTAATTCCTCTGGAGTGGCCCCTGGAGGTAAGGGACCAGGAATTTTTTAATCTAGAACATATCCAATATGCTCTAAATTCAGGACAAGTTTTAAATTTCTGAGCTAATCAGAAAGATTAGGTCCTGTCAACCTATTATGATCAAGTACGCCTGCAAGGATATTACATGGTGGTGGTTGTTGTGTGCTCATTTTTATCAGAATATAAACTATAGAAAATAACAAGATTAATTAGTAAATGTATCAAGTAATTAACCAAAATGATTATGGTCTTTTAATCAAATTGGTCCTCCCACTAACTTGGCGAATCCTACGCTTCCAAAGTGAGAAACGGAAATCCTAATTGGATGGATTTCTAGTGGGTGATTGAATTCTTATAGCCTTATTGATCACCCTCAGGTACATTTATTATTGGAATCACAATAAACTATAAGTGAGCAACTCCTTGCCCATCACATCTCATGTGAGGTTCAATCATTTATTTGGCCCTTAATGCTCAAAATCTCAGGCGCATCCATTATTGATTTATCTTGCATTAGTTAAGTTGATCTCATTGAGCTAGTAAACATGCAAATAACTTTAATGACCTTAGGCACATCCATTATTGACAACCAAGCATTCACATGCTTACAACATCTTATGCTTAATAATTATTCTTAAGAAAGTCTCTTCAATAAATACATCATTCCCATTTCTTTTTCCATAGCTACTAATGCAAGTGTTTAAAATTTCTTAAAATAATTGCCTCAATGGAGGGCCATGATATAATTACCATAATTATACCATTACCAACTTAATTATTTGTTTGGAAGATTTTGTGGTCGGCTTAATTACTATTATAGTCTCACTTTGCACATTATCCAGTTGGCATGCATATATCACATATTTGCATACATTCATACACATCTCATGCATACATGGATAAACATACAATATGGCATGATCATGGACTTTCTAAGGGATTCAATTCTGAACCACCAAGAATTGAATTAGGGCATTCCTAGGTGTATTTTATTCATTCATTTTACAAGACTTGCTGAAGGAGTACATAATCAACCCTTGATCTTGATCTCCTCCCACTGGTCCCACGAATGCTCTTGACTTCCTTGTTCTTCTTGCAATCCAATTACATTGTTACCCTTGGCATACCAAGATGAATATACAAGAATATGGACTTTAAAGTCCTTAAATAAATGAAATTACATCCTAACTTATCACAACATTTATGATACATGCCACTAAAATAAAATTAATTATTTTACATCTCAAAGAAAAATAAAAGAAATAAATCCCATCACATTAATATTTTATTGTCATGATCATCCATCATGCATATTAAAATTTAATAATTAAATAAAATATACATGTTAAAATTAAATTAAATATCACATATTCAATTACGATTAAATTTGAATCTTATTCAAATAATCTTTAAATTTAGGAACTTTTCCTAATTTTAATTTTATGAAATTCAAAATTGTTTGTGTGATTGGAAATCCTAATTAAACCATTTAATTAGGTTTAGGCTTAATTCTAGGCCTAAAATTATACAACAATTGCATAAAAAGCCAAAAATTAAGCCAAACACGCCCCTATTTAAAAATTACACGCCCAGCTTGAAAAACAAGGCTCGAAGCGCGGACCAACACGGGCTGGGCCTTGTAAACGCTACCCGACACGAGCTGGAGAGCAAGAAGGGACATGGGCCGTATCGTTAAATGACACGACCCTAGGCATGCGTCAACGTGGTCATGTACTATGAAAACACGCCCTGGGCCGTGTAAAAACCCAGAACACGGTCCAGGCTGTGTTTCTTGTGGCAGTTTGATATTTTTTATCCGAACCAACTTCAAATCAACCCAAACTTCATCCAATCACACAATTAAGCTTCCAAATCAATCCTAATGGCAAATATAGTGGCTCTGATACCAATTGAAGGCATGGAAACATGGATTTAAGGGCATTAGAGCATTGAATTTTAAAATTTCTTCTAGGGATACATCCAACAACCTAAATTTGGTTTCAAGTTATGCTAGGGACTTTGCAATCTTATTGCAAACCAAATCTATTTAATTTATTAATTAATCTCTTTAATTAATCAATTAAATCATAATACACTTGGTGAATTGCTTGTGTAGATGTGTGACTTACTAGGCTCATTACTAATTGACAATGAGAAATGATATTAACTCTTAATATCATTAGAACTATTTCTTACCATAAATGATTTCTCTAAATTATTTTAGGCATCTCATAGACCATGGTTGACACCTAGCATAGCATGCCATGGCCACTCAATCAGTAATAAGGAATACCTTAAATGAACATTTAATCATATGTAACCATGCACTAAGATCTTTCCACTAGAAAATCCCAATTCTAGCTGGAGTCATGGTTAATGTCAAACTCCATATGCCATGAATGTTATGTTCTCTTTTAATTCTAATTCTTAATTAATCAGACTTTCTTGTCAGAAACTCTTTTTTTCAACTAAGTCTATTTATCCTGGCCAGGAACTTGAATCATTAAGAATAATTAAATGAATATAGGATTTTATCCCTATTTACTTAGGATAATGAATCCCATCTTGATCAACACCTATCTCCATATATAACTAGTAGGAGCCAACACATGCTTATATACCCACACACAGTATGAGTATGAAAGCAGTATCAAACTCAAACCACCTATATACAAGATAACTGTGTTATCTCAGGTCTAAAGATTATATGCACTGATATGATATATGACAATGCATTGACAAGAGTAAACTCCACGTGCTTGTCATGAGTGCCACTAGTTCAGCCTACTTATCATAAATAAGCGCCTATCATGCTTGTTATGTAACATGAGACTCACCACTCCAACTTATTAATATCTCATTTTAATACTTTGGGAATAAATATGATTACAATCTATTTGGATAAGTCATGTCCTTAGTGAAGTATCCTCGATCGTGAACTAATTTATGTTATTTTGTGCTATAAATACTGTCACTCATATTCTTAACAACTTAAGAATAGACAAAATATCAATGGACCTTTTCAATTATACATAAATAAATTATGTTCACAGAAAACTGTAATTGCCTTTTATTAATAAAATATATACAAGATACATACAAAATGATATACTCTAGGGCGTAGTACTAACAAATTTATCTCCAAGAAGGGCCCTACCATCACTCATCACTCATATACTCTTTGCTGATAATTCTATCATTTTTTTTTCTAAAACTTCTCCTCATGAAGCTCATCTTATTCTAATGTGCTGCAATTGAAGGAACGGAAGCGTGAAAAACACCAGATTATACCATTGAATTCAAAAATTTTCACCTAGGGTCACATGCACCATGCAAGATTTATTTTTTATCTATTTGATTTCAATGATAAACAACATATTAAAACTCTTTTAATATGTTTTTGGATCTGTATTTGCCATTTAAGATTTTAAAATTAATCATATTAATTTTAGAACCCTAGATTAAATCAAGAACGATTACACTAACCTCTTGATGTGCTGCAGCGTGTCTGCGCCTTTGAGATTCGTCTTCAGGACACCAGATGTTGTCCCTCTAGCTTGTCCACACCAAGAACACCTATGGCAGCCCTTGAATAGCTTCTAAAGCCTTTTCTATTAATTAGAAATTCAAGTTCTGCCTTTTAAGAGATTAGAGATGTAAACAGGACACTAGAAACAATTTCTAGTGTTCTTAATTCAAGAGATTGATGGCTAATCTCTTTGAATTGATGAGAGATGAAGAGAAATAGCTGGAGAGGCTCAAAGTGGCGTGACAATTGAGAGGAGAGGCTGCTGGTTATGTTTTCTTTTCATAACCACACTTAAATAGCTAGGTTAACACATTAAACCCTAGCCACATGTCACCTTTTGATTAGCTCTAGGTTTAAGTGACCCAATCACATTGTGCCAAGTGTCAAACCTATATTTAATCTTGACTTTAATCATCTTACATGATTAAAAAACATTTGGCAAGCTTATGTGTTATTCCATGTGTCACCATCTCATGGTGCCACGTGTCACCATCTCATGGTGCCACGTGTCACACTGTGAAATGACCAAAATGCCCCTGTGTCTTAATTTTGAGTTCTTAACCCAAAATAATTATTTTCTTCTTCTAATTAATTTATATCAAATATAAATTAATTAATTAATCTCTATTAATTAATTTCTCATCAATTAAATTCATATTTAAACACTTTAAATATAAATTTAATCTATACTACATATCCAATAATCTAGATTTCGTTTCAAGTCATGCTAGGGACTTTGCAATTTAATTGCAAACCAAATCTATTTAATTAATCAATTAAACTCTTTAATTAATTAATTAAATCATATTTAAATAGGTGATAACTTGTGTATGTGTGTGACTTACTAGGCTTATCACTAATTGGCAATGAGACATGATATCAACTCTTAATATCATCAGAACTCTTTCTTACCATAAATGATTTCTCTAAATCATTTTATGAACCTCATAGACCATGGTTAACACCTAGCATAGCATGCCATGGCCACCCAATTAGTAATAAGATTTACCTTAAATGAACCTATAATCATATGTTACCATGCACTAGAATCTCTCTGTTACAAAATCCCAACTCAAGCTGGAGTCATGGTTTATGTCAAACTCCATTTGCTATGAATATTATGTTCTCTTTTAATTCCAGTTCATGATTAAAAGATTTTTCTCATCGAAACTCTTTTACGAATAAATCTATCTGTCTGGCCAGAACTTGAAACATCAAGAACAATTAAATGAACATAGGATTTTATCTCTATTTACTTAGAGGAACAGATTCCTTCTTGATCAACACCTACCTCCATATATAACTAGCAGGAGCCAACACATGCCCATATACCCATACATAGTACAAGTATGAAAGCAGTATCAAACTCAAACCACCTATATACAAGATAACTGTGCTATCTCAGGTCTAAAGATTATATGCACTGATATGATTTATGACAAAACATTGACAAGAGTAAACTCCATGTGCTTGTCATAAGTGTCACTGGTTCGGCCTACTTATCATTTATAAGTGCCTATCATGTTTGTTATATGGCATGAGACTCACCATTCCATCTTATTTATATCTCATATAAATAACTTGGGAACAAACATGAATACAATCTTTCTGGATAAGTCATGTCCTTATTATGAAGTATCCTTGATTGTGAACCTATTTATGATACTTTGTGCTAGAAATATTGTCACTCATATTCTTAACAACTTAAGAATAATATTTCTAACAAAATATCAATGGACCTTTTCTATTACACATAAATATATTATGTAAACGGAAAAGTGGTAATGCCTTTTATTAATAAAATATGTACAAGATACATACTAAATGATATGTTCTAGGGCATACTACTAACAATCTCCCACTAGCACTAGAGCCATTCATTACAATACCTTAGACCCATCTTCTCAAGATGTCAGTCTAACTGAGCTTGTGACAAAGGCTTAGTGCATGGATCAGCTGAATTTTTTCAGCTGATGATATTTTTCTGCATGGCTATCTCGCCTTTGCCCAACTATATGTCTGATAATGTGGTAGTGCCTTTCTATGTGTTTGGATTTTGGGTGAGACCTTAGTTCCTTAGCTCAGATGATGCTCCATTATTGTCACAGTGTAGTGGAACTGCTGACTCAATGGAAGGAACTACTGTAAGTTCTGTCACGAACTTCTTTATCCAAAAAGCTTCCTTTGCAGCATCTGATGCAGCAATATACTCAGCCTTTGTAGTGGAATCTGCAGTCGTACTCTATTTGGAACTCTTCCAACTGACTGCACCTCCATTACAAAAGAACACATATCCAGAAGTAGACTTTCTATCATCGATATCTGATTGGAAATCAGAATCTGTATAACCATCCAATTGCAAGTCTCCACCTCCATAAATCAAGAATAAATCCTTAGTTCTTCTCAAGTACTTAAGGATATTCTTGTGACTATCGATGTTCCAAACCTGGATTGGATTGATACCTGCTAGTCAAACTAACAGCATATGCGATATCCGGCCTAGTACACAACATTGCATACATTATACTTCCAATAGCCAAACATATGGAATCCTGGCCATCTTATCTCTTTCTTCAGGTGTCTTTGGAGACATCTCTTTAGAAAGATGGATACCATGTCTCACTGGTAACAATCCTCTCTTAGAATCAAGCATGTTAAACCTCTTTAACACCTTTTCCAAGTATAGACTTTGGGATAAACCAATTATTCTTTTCGCTCTATCTCTATAGATGCGAATCCCAAGAATATAGGTTGCCTCCCCTAAGTCTTTCATGGAAAATGTATTTGAAAACCATACCTTTATAGTCGTCAACATACCTGTGTCATTACCCATCAACAGTATGTCATCCACATATAAGACAAGGAAAGTGATAACACTGTCACTAACCTTCTTATATACACATGGCTCATCCTCATTTTTGATAAAACCAAAGGATTTAATGGCTTCATCAAAACGGATGTTCCAACTCCTCGAAGCTTGTTTCAACCCATAAATGGATCGCTTTAGCTTGCATACCTTTGGAACCATCTTGGGATTCAAATCCCTTAGGTTGTTCCATGAAAATGTTTTCTTCAATGTATCCATTGAGAAAAGCTGTTTTGACATCCATCTGCCAAATCTCATAATCATAGTACGCAGCTATTGCTAATAAAATCCTAATTGATTTAAGCATGGCAACAAAGTAGAAAGTCTCCTCATAGTCGATTCCTTGCCTTTGGCGAAACCCTTTCGCTACTAGCCTTGCCTTATAGGTCTCTACCTTTCCATCAGAACCAATTTTCTTCTTGAAAACCCATTTGTTCCCTATAGGTACTGTCGCAACGGGATTTTGCGGTCGCCCGGACGATCACTCACCGAAGTGGGAAAAGTGAGGAGTCGCCACCTTAGTTTTGAGGGAAACTAAAGAAAACCATTTAGGGAGTTAAATTAAAAATGAAACCACTTCAAAACAGAGATTCTAGGTTCGGGGTCCATTAACGGGTGGGGAAGGTGTTAGGCACCCCACCTCGTCCCTTAACAAGGGTAAGTAGATTTAATTTTGTGTCCTTTATAAATTAGTTAGAAGGGCTATAGTGGGAATGTTAATCCTTTTGGTAAAAGGAATGTTTGATTTTTCACTAATTAGGATTACCCAGATACATAAGTAAATGAGACAGCCTTAGTGAGTTGGCGTTACGAATTGTTCTGGGTTTTGGGATTATCTTGCATACGGGTTGAAATTTGGTGTGAGAATAGGATAAGAACTCTCCTCCTATCTCTTTTAATATTTATTAAAATTTGAATAGAGACCGGATAAGAACTCTCCTCCGATCTCTACTGGATTATTTATTAAAATTCTAATTGGAGGTCGGGTGAGGGTCCTCCTCCGATCTCTTTTAGGTATTTATTAAAATTTCGAGATGGGAACCGGATAAGAATTCTCCTCCGATCCCTATTTAATAAAATTTTGAGTTGAGACCGGATAAGAACTCTCCTCCGATCTCTTTTAAATGTTTATTAGAATTTGAGTTAAGACCGGATAAGAACTCTCCTCCGATCTCTTTTAAATTATAAAGGTGCCTGAAAGGTATTTTTCCGATCTCCAGAATTTTGGTGCCCTAAGAACCTAGAGATAAGGATCCTGAAGTTTAAAGAGGTTGGGGATAGGACTTATCAATATCCTTCGGCTAGACGGGAAAATGAGACCTGATTTACCGACCTCTCATGTATTTATTTTACCAATATTTATTTATGACCAATCTACTCTGCTTCTTTTACTTCCATTTTATGGCATCTTTGCCGAATCGTCGTTTGCGTATACCCTAATAGTTTGACTATCTTCCTTATGTATTATTCAGATTTTCCCTTTAAGAGAGATCTTTAGGTTGCAGTTACCTACGTCTTACCTGACCATTTACACTCTACTAGGAACCAGAAAAGCTTGTATTCAGAAATGACGAAGATTAATAAAAGGCACACTAATCACTAAAGAGATGACCTGAGAATAACATTTCTGGGTCTCTTTGCACGAGATGAACTTGGAGAAAAATCACATACGTATAAGGACAGAGAGACTACGAAAGAAATGAACGCAAACACTTAATAAAGCAATGACGTGAGCTCTTACAGGAGGAGCTGAATCAGAGGAATAATTGTGGGGTGGCCACTAGAAACAAGACCGCTGGTGATTAGCTCGAGAGTTGATGTTCACCGTGGCTGGAGGGAGCTTAGCTATGATGTGATTAGGTCAAGATAACAACCGAGTGGGATTTGAGCTCCAACGAAGGGATGAAAATAGAGATGATAAAGAGTTGAAAGTGAAGGCGTGATCGGTGATGAACAAGTCGGAAATGTAGAGTTGCATTGTTCAAAATCCTTTTTCAAGAAACACTTCAGAAAACTAGTTTCAAAAGTCTTTCCAATCAATACTTCAAAGTAGCAGAATAACAAACTGAATGAAATTTTCAGAGTTCTTCCGCTATAATAACAGCCTTTCTTTTTTTCGTCCGTCCTTTCCCCCTTTGAACAGTTTTTCATGCAGGTATTTATAGGAATCGGGTGCTCCCCATGAAGGGTCAGGATTCATTTTGAGGGAGATGGAGGGTCAGGATTTTGAAGTACATGATCGGATGTTCAGGAATTAAAGAGAATCAAAACGAATGGCTGAGATCGCTTCTCAAAATATTTGTCCTTTTCCTCTTTTAATCCGACGGTCTTGAATCCTTTGTCCGGAACGATCTGGGGGCTGAGAGTGAAAGACGCTGGTATTGTCGTCTTCTCTCTTGATCCAAGGGTTCCGGATTCATCCTTACAAGTGAGATCAACGGTGGGGATTGGGATGTACAGGACTGTCATGACATACCCTGGCACCTGTCAGCATTGCGGGCGATTCTTAGGCGTGCGGTGGAGATCTCGTCTGCCACGCTTTAACTACCTCGGCTCACGATTACGGCGGCGGTTATCGGAATTTGTCTTATTCTTTTTGTCTTCCGATCCTCCCTAGCTCCCATTCCGATCTCTCATGCGATCTCCTATCTCCGATCTCTTTTATCCCTTGATCACCTGGATTCGGTCCAAGCATTAATTACATCTCGATTTTCAAGCGCCCGTTTTCCCTTCGACATTAAATGCCCATTTTCCCATATATATACCCCTGTTGATAGTGGCATTTCCTTCATTCGATTTTTCTCTCTTTCTCCTTGTTTCTTGGTTCTAGCTGTTCCGGGGAAAGTTCCGGCTACAACTGTGGTTTTGATCCTCTTCCGATGGAATTCCCTTTTCCTCGACGGAAAATTTACGATCCCGGTGATTGGATGGTCCTAATTGGCGATGGTGAGAGAACTGAATTTGACCGATCCGTATTGCGGGCTTCGGTTGTACCGATCTCGAGTTGCTCAACTGAGTTCATTCTGCTTCTAATAAAATTGAGTTTTCCGACGATTCGATCCACATTGGGTGTTCCGACGGATGAAGCATCCGTCGGCAATATCCTTGGGATCAGTTATAAACTGATCTTTGGAACACCTGGGAGTATCCTTGGCATTAGTTATAAACTGATCCATGGATCTCCCGGGAGTATCCTTGGGATCAGTTATAAACTGGTCCTTAGATCAGCCTCTTCAGATAGGATTTTTCATCGGTCTCTAGAGATCACAGAAATGATGTAATTTTCAATGTAATCAGATCTCTAGAGATCGGCCACATGATGTAGCTAGACCTTTATTGTAATCCGATCCCTAGAGATCGCCCAAATGATGTAATCCGATCTTTTTGCAAATAAAGACTTTATTTTGCAGTTATCATCTTATTATTTTTTGCATTGATTATTTTCCGATCTCTAAGGTGGTTATCCGATCTGGTTCTTTACTTGAATGACACTTGACTGATCCTTTATTCAAAATATTTAACTTGTTATGCCGATCTCCGATTAACCGATCTCTGAACATTCGGATATTTGAGAAAAGTGTCAGAACAGCTGTCGAGTCTCACCAATCGATGCGCCGCCTAGAACCTCGCGAGCATTAAATGCTCGGACTAGTATAAATAGGGGAGGGTTAGCCAGTTGTTTTCTCATTTCATTTTCAGTCTCCTGCTCATAGCTTCGAAGTTCTCTCGTTTTCTCCGGTTTCTCCGACACCGATTAGACTCTGGTAAGGACTTTGATCTTCTTTTTTGTTTAAGTTCTTTGTTTCTTTTGAAAATGAGCGGTGCCGAAGGTCAGAGAGCGGCGAGCCCTCCTTCCATTGAGTTCTCTTGGTCATCGTCTGATGAGGAAGAGGCGGCCGGGCCAAGCACGCAACCCGAACCTCTTAGGGTCCCTGCTCCAGGTCAGGGGCGGGTCGTACCATTAAGGCGTACGCGCCCTTCAGGTAGGGAGAATCTCCCTATAGACGAGCTACGATCGGTTCTTCGAGAATCCGATCTTCGGTCGTTTAGCCAAGAATATAACATTCGGCCCGACTTGTACGAGCTAATCAAGTGCCATGACGACCTTCGTGTCAATCACTTCTTTGAAGAGAACGACATGGTTATGGTGTACGAGGAACAATTAAAGGCCGGCCTTCGGTTCCCCCTGGATGACTTCTACAAGGAGGTCTTAAAATTTCATCGAGCATCCATTGTTCAAATTCACCCCAACTCGTGGCGGATCTTGGTAGCTTTCCGAGGTCTATGCCGAGCTAAGGGAATCAGACCTACGGCTAAAGTGTTCGCCAAGCCGCACCGGCTAACTCACGAAAGGACGATGACCATCGGTTCTTTCAGCGAAGCCTAGTTGCGGCTCTTTTCCGACCGCCTCGTCCCTGAAGAACTTGAAGAATCGTTTCTTCATTGTGAGGAGCAAAGATCCGAGCCGCGTTGAGGATTTCCCAGCATTTGGTGGTACGGGGACCCTTGCTTCCGAACCATATTACCCTGAGCGAAGAGGAAAGTTTGATAGTGATGGATCTGAAGAGTGAGGCTGCCACTAAAAAGTATTCTTGTTTGGATTCGGTGACTGCCGAGCTGCACCATTGGACTGTTCAACTGCTCACCGGCCAAGACCGCGAACTTCCGCTCTCTAACCTCGGCATCGGTATTTTCTATATCTCAATTCTCACGACCTTAGTGATCTCACTAACCTTTTCTTTGTGCAGGTATGGCGGGTGGTGAAGGTCATAGGAAGCGTATGAAGTAATTAGAGATCTTCCGGAAAGTAAAGGAGATGAAGCGTTCAGAACGACTCCAAACACCTGGTCGCGAGCCTGGGGAGATACAAAGAGATCCTCCCCAACCTTCGGGTCCTTCGACCACTGAAGCTACCCGATCTCCTCCTAGGTCGGAAGAGCAGCCTCAGATTCTTGCAGTTGTCCCAAGCGCGGAAAGGGGACCTACTCAAGCTTCTGGGAGGACCTCCTCTCGGGGCGCCCAGATACTGATCGACTCCTTGAAGGATAACCGAACAGTTAAGGAGAACGCCGGTTTTGCTAAAGTCCTGGGGTCTACCATCTTCTTTCAGGAGGATCGGGACAGGCTATCCCAGAGTGGCCTTGATGACATATTGACTCGGACCATGAGCTTAAACGTGGAGTGTCTGGTGAACCAGACCATGATCCGGGAAAGGATTCAGCGCCTGGGTAAGGAGATCGGGAAGAAGAACCAGGAAGTGGATTCCCTCCGATCCGAACTCTCATCGGCTCGGGATTATATATCTCAGGTCGAGGGACGGGCAAAGCTCCATGAAGACCGGTTGGCCGAACAGAACCGTATTTCGGATGAGAGGGACCGCGCTCTTAAGGAAGTCCAGGCGCTCCACGCCAATGCATCCTCTCAGGTCGCTCAACTTATAGAGGAACTCGAGGCGAAGGATAAGGAGCTTAAGGAGAGGGATGAGGAGATGGTGACGGGAATAGCTGAGGCCTATGTGAAGGCTCACAAGGATCTCTTGGCCGCACTCCAGGAGCGTTACCCAGAAGAAGACTTTTCTTGGATGGACGACCTGGCACCCGGGGGCGATGGTGAAGATAGTGAGGATGAAGCCGAGGGTGAGAGGAGAGGGAGTGATCCAAATGTAGATCAGGCTGGGGGTGATCCCCCAGCCGAATAACTTTGTACAAATTATGACATGAAATGAAATGCCTTTTGTTCAATGAATGATTGTGATCGGAAAATTTTAAACCATTATTTGTCTGAGTATTTGATTGTATGAGCACAGCAAAACAAAAACTAAATGTGATTATTAATCTAAGTATGAGAGATCGGAAAGCACACTCAACATGAGATCGGTAGGGAAGAAATCTTGACAGAACTTGACCGAAAATCTAACTTGAACACTTAAGATCGGAATCGAACCAAAACTTTAGCTCTTAAACTATCGGAAAGGAGGTCGGCAATAAAGCGGTAGGAAAAGATCTAGTGCTAGTTCACTTCATTTATCAACAGAGATCGGGAATATTCTTGACAGGTCCGGAAATCCGGCAACGGGTTTGAAGGATCGGTAAATGATTTGAGAGATCGGCTGAGTTTCAAGGGATGCGTAGGACTTATCATTGATTCACGTCTTTGCGAGGAGAGGTCGGAAATGTGACCGCCTACCAAAGAGGGATCGGAAACGTGATTAGCTACTCCGAGGAAACTTAGCACCGGGGATCGGTTTCAAAGTATTTTGGGTATCGGCCAAAATATGGTGTCGACAGCTGCCCCTCTTTACGTAATTTCTATTAAAGGAAAAATTTCCGTATAGGAATTATGTAAAGATTCCGACTCATATTTTGGACGATTAGGTATTTGAAATTAGGGAACTAAAGCACACCTAAGTTAATGACCTAGAAAATTAAAATCAACTTAGATCTATAAACCAGAGGTTGATAACAGAAATTTAAATTGCATGAAATTAAAATCAACTTAGATCAAGGAACCAGAGGTTGATAACAGAAATGTAAATTGCATGAAATTAAAATCAACTTAGATCAAGGAACCAGAGGTTGATAACAGAAATTTAAATTGCATGAAATTAAAATCAACTTAGATCAAGGAACCAGAGGTTGATGGTGGAATTGCAGGAAAATAAAATCAACTTGGATCAAGGATCCATAGATTGATGGTGGAATTGCAGGAAAATAAAATCAACTTGGATCAGGGATCCAGAGATTGATGGTGGAATTGCAGGAAAATAAAATCAACTTGGATCAAGGATCCATAGATTGATGGTGGAATTGCAGGAAAATAAAATCAACTTGGATCAGGGATCCAGAGATTGATGGTGGAATTGCAGGAAAATAAAATCAACTTGGATCAAGGATCCAGAGGTTGATGGTGGAATTGCAGGAAAATAAAATCAACTTGGATCAAGGATCCAGAGATTGATGGTGGATGGTGGAATTGCAGGAAAATAAAATCAACTTGGATCAAGGATCCAGAGATTGATGGTGGAATTGCAGGAAAATAAAATCAACTTGGATCAAGGATCCAGAGGTTGATGGTGGAATTGCAGGAAAATAAAATCAACTTGGATCAAGGATCCAGAGATTGATGGTGGAATTGCAGGAAAATAAAATCAACTTGGATCAAGGATCCAGAGATTGATGGTGGAATTGCAGGAAAATAAAGGATCAAGGATCCATAGATTGATGGTGGAAATTTAAATTGCAGGAAATTAAAATCAACTTACAAAACAAGTCTGACTTTGGCATATGAAGTTATTCCCTAAAAGAGTGTACTCAACAAGATAACGGCGGACGATTAATGGAGGAGGAGTTGCAAGACTCGACCTATGATCTCATTCTTTCTGATGCCCCTTTTCATTCCCGACTTTCTTCTTATTCTACGGAAAGCGCCTCATGGTTTTCACTTTCTTCGTCTATCTTGGCTAGAAGCGCCTTCTGTTTTCGCCCATAGTTTTTTTTTTTTTTTTTTTTTTTTTTTTTTTTTTTTTAAGGCCGTCATTCCCTGCAAATCTCATAGCAAAGTACGTGAGGTTATCCATTCTCGAATTCAAATCTTATGGCAAAAATTTAACTAATTAATAGCACATTAAACAAAGAGAAAGGGCGATTAAAAGCGGCAAAGTGTAAAAATAAGAGCGAAGGAATAAAGTATAACTTTATTATGGTCTTGAAAACGAAGATAAACTTTCAAAGGGAAAGGCCATAGGGATAGATCTCACATATTCCTTATGGTTAATTTTGAAGTCTTTTAACTGCCATTATTTCGAGTTCTCTGAAGCTGCATGTCGTAACGGTCTCTTTTCTATCCGTGGTTTCATGCCCCCTTCCTTATTCCTCCACTTCGGTTCTTGATTTTTTTTTTTGTTTTTTTTTTTTTTATTTTTTTTTTAGGACGCCCTTTCGGGTTTTCATCCTTTCTCCTTTTCATGCATAGTATCTCTCGATGTTGTCGCATTCAACGTGTCTCGGAATTCTTCACCGCCCATGTGAGTCAAGATCAAGGCTCCTCCGTAAAACGCCTTTAATCACATAAGGACCCTCGTAGGTTGGTGACCATTTGCCCCGGGGATCGTTTTGGTTTGGCAGTACTTTCTTCAGAACTAAGTCCCCAGGTTGAAATTCCCGTGGGCGCACGTTTTTATCAAATGCCCTGGCCATTCTTCTCTGGTATAATTGTCCGTGACATGTCGCCGTTAACCTTTTCTCATCCAAAGAAATTCAATCGATCCAACCTTGATCGATCCATTCGACTCATCGATCCCCGATTCCTTCAAAATTCTTAGGACGGATTTCAACCTCAATAGGCAATACAGCCTTCCATCCCGTAGACCGTGAGTATGGTGTTGCCCTGGCCGAGGTTCTTACTAAGTCCGGTATGCGTGGAGAGCGTAGGGGAAGCATATCATGCCAATCCCTATATGTGACCGTCATTTTCCTGGATTATTCTCTTGAGGTTTTTGTTCGCGCTTCAACCACTCCATTCATCCGGGACGGTATGGGGAGGAATTGAGATGTCGGATTCTGATTGATCACACGCCTTCGAATCTTCTGACCGCTCGTGTTCTTGGCGTTATCGCGACAATTTCATTCGAGACCATGCCTACAGATGATATTGTTTCAAGAATTTGAGAAACGTGTTCGCGTGATGTGAGCATAGGATGTCGCCTCGACCCACTTGGAGAAATAGTCGATGGCTACAAGGATGAATCTGTGCCCATTGGATGCCTTGGGATTGATGGGACCAATCACATCTATGCCCCACTTTGCAAAAGGCCACGGTGAAACGAGATTGAACAGCTTGTGAGGTGGCACATTTATCGGATCTGCAGAATCGACACTTGTGGCACTTCCGGAAATACTCGATGCAATCCTTTTCCATTGTGGTCCAAAATACCCACGCCGCATGATTTGCTTCGGCCATCATGTGACCATTGGCGTGAGTGGCACAATTTCCTCATGCGCCTCAAAGAGGATTCTCTTAGCTTCTTTTGCATCTACGCATCTCGCACTCCGCCGTTGGCGCTCTCTTGTATAGGGTCTCTCCACCGGGAAAGTACCCTAATGCTAATCTCCGAATCATCTTCTTTTCATTCTTGCTTGCCCTCAAGGGAATTCTCCTGCTCTACAAGAGACTGTGATGTCATGATACCAAGGCTTTCGGGCTCTTCTTCAATCATGAGACAATAGGTGGCTCATCCCTTACCTTAATCTTGAACGCCCAAACGTCTGTCCTTCTTCGATTTGAGCCATAACAGAGTAGCTAAGGCATCCGCAAATTGATTCTCGCCTCTACTCGGATGAGTGAAAGAGATTTCTTCAATTCCTTGATCATCTCCAGAAGTGCTTCGATAGGGGATTAGCTTGGGATCCTTGGTTTGCCATTCTCCCTTAACTCGATAAATTATCGTGAGCCGAGTCTCCATACACCTCCAACTTTCTGATTTTCATCTTTATAGCGGCATGTAGACCCATCACACAAGCTTCATATTCAATGACATTGTTGGTGCAACAAATCCCAACTTAGCGCCTATTGGGAAGTGCTTTCCGGGGATACTAGTACGGCCCGATTCCGCTCTCTGATAAATTGACCGCTCCACAAAATACATTTCCCATACATTGGCTGGTTCCTTCTTCGCAGCCTACTTCATTAATATGCTCATCGTGAACTCAAAATTCAGAGCTTCATAATCCGGATAGGGTTTTCTCGCTAGAGGTCGCAATCACGCTACCTTTCACCGCTTCCGGTCATGTAGACTATATCATATTGGGAGAGTATAACTCGCCACTTGGCTATCCTTCCTGGCACGAATGGGCTCTCAAATACATATCTGATAGGGTCCATCTTGGAGATGAGCCATGTTTTGTGATTTAACATGTAGTGCTTAAGGCGATTTGCTGTCCAGGCCAACACGCAGCAAGTCTTTTCTAAGGAAGAGTACCTTGACTCACAATCATTGAACTTCTTGCTCGTGTAATAAATGGCCCTCTCTTTTCGCCAGATCATCATGTCCCCCAAAACACATCCCATGGAATTCGTTGGATCGCCATGTACAGATCGAGGCCTACTCGCCATGTGTGGGACCAATATCGTGGGTTTGACAGATATCGCTTGATTTTCTCAAAAGCCTCTTGACAAATCGAATCCCATTGAGTAGAGTTGTTTTTCCGAGTAATCAAAATAGGCTCACTTTGGCAAAGTGAGATTAGAAATAAACCTCGAAATGTAGTTCACTTTCCTAAAATCGCACCTCCCTTCTCGCTTTTGGGGACGGCATTTCTTGAATAGCTCAACCTTGTCCGGATCTACTTCTATCCCTTTCTCGCTACTATGAATCCCAACAGCTTTTCCCGATCTAGCTCCGAATATGCACTTAGCAGGGTTCAGCTTCAACTGGTATTTCCTGAGTCTTTCAAACACCCTCCTTATCACCTGAACGTGGCTCTCCTCTCCCCGGGATTTGATGATCATATCATCCACATACACCTCCACTTCTGTATGCATCATATCGTGGAATAATGTGACCATAGCGCTGGTAAGTAGCCCCGCATTCTTCAACCCAAGGGCATGACCCGATAGCGTATCACTCCCATTGGGTGATAAAAGCGCTTTATCCTTGTCTTCCTCGGCCCATTGGGATCTGATTGTACCGATGCCCCATCAATACACGAACATCCGCCCAAACCCGCGCATTGTCAACTAACACATCAATGTGGGGAGAGGGAAATCGTCTTTCAAACTAGCTTTATTAAGATCCTCGTAGTCAACACACACCCCGACTCTCCCGTCTTTCTTCATCACCGACGACGTTAGCCACCCATTGGGGATATTTGACCACTTCTAAGAACCCCACATATCGCTTTCTTGACTTCATCCCGAACCTTGAGCAGGTATCGGATTCATTCTCCTCGCCGCTTCACCGATCGCTCCTAATTAAAGGAATCTTGTGCGCCACTATCCGAGGGTCCAAACCGACCATGTCATCATAGCTCCAAGAGAACACGCCGAGAAATTCCTGCTGCACCGATCATATCTCCCAACTCCTCACTCTCCACTATCTTAAGTTCCTTTTACTTCTTCCGTGCCTAAGTTTATTGTGCACGTTTCGTCTTCACAAGGCACGAGGGAGGGTTCATCTTTTTCATTGCTTTCTTCTGTAAGGTCTTCCTCAGAATTACTTGAAGTAATGGCAGTTATGGGGATTTCAAAATTAACCAGATGAATTTCTGAGTCTATTGGATTATTAGGTGTTAATTGATGAATTGTCCTGAAGGAATAAAGAATAGAACATGTTATAAGGATGGAAAGAAAAAGAGTATTGAATTAAAAATGCGCTATTAATTCATTAATATTAATGCCATAAGAAAAGGTCCATTTACAGTATTACACTTGTCACCATGGACAAAGTGATCAAGTGTAGATAACCAGAGGTACTTTACTCGAGATTGAGTACAGGGATATCCTCCGTTGTCCAGTTGTCAAGCTCCTGCTCTTCAGCCATTGGCGAAATTAGGGCCTCATACAAGGAATCCAGCTTGGATGACATCTATGGATGGATCATCGTGATTCTTCCAGACTTGCTTGATGTTGAATGACCGGTTTAGTGAAGATTTCCGTGATTCTCGGGACTACTTTCACCTTTCCTATCTTCTGGTCAAATCTCTGATCCCGAAGCATTTTTCTCATCCAGAATCGCCCATCCACGAGGGCATCCTCCTCATATCCCAAACCACAACGGCCTATCTTCTGAATGGCCGGTATAGGCTTGACAATCCCTTGTAATGTGGCGCCTAGGCCTTTACCCTCTTCATACCCGCTTCTTGACATTACTTTGGCCACCATAGCCATGGCCCCCTCCTTCCCAAAGATCTTGCAATTCAAGGGCCCGGAAAGAACTTTCCAATGACTCCTACCGCTTCCACATAAGGGAGTGATTGCGCTTGGTGACTAGTATGGCCTCTTCGCCTTCACCGTGATGATTTTGCCGCCCTTAATGTATTTGATCTTCCGTGCAAAGTAGAAGGAACAGCATTCGCAGAATGGATCCAAGGCCTCCCTAACAGCATGTTGTAAGCTGGCTCAATGTTCATCACTTGAAACGTGATATTGAAAGAACATGCACAGACCTGGATTGGCAAGTCAACGACCCCCAGAACCTCTCTCCTTGTTCCACAAAAGCTCTCACCACCATAGTACTTTGACGTATGTCTGATTGGTCAACTGGCAATCGAGCCAAGGTAGCGCTAGGCAAGACATTGAGGGCTGTTCCGGTTTCGATGAGGAGCTTGGCCACTATACAGCCTTTACTTTTTACCGTTAGATTCAGAGCTTTATTATGCCCTCAGCCTGCAGGGTCTACCTCCTCTTCAGAATAGGCTACAGAGATTGATGCCTGGATTTGTCCCACTATCTTCTCAAACCGCCTGAGTAATGTCGTGGTTGACAAAGGCCCGATCCAGTGATTCTCTGCAAGGCTTGCTTGCACTTCCGAACTCAAAATCGATAACAAATAAACCGAGCGTGTCTTTCTCAACTGCTCCACCACGCCATACTCGCTCGCTTCATTATTTGGAGCAACAGCTTCTTCATCTTCTCTATGCTCAATGTGCTCGCTTCCTCGCTTTCTCAACCTCCTCTTCCGTGTTTCTCGATGACTCTCCCATCTTTACTTTCCTTTTCTTTTTCTCTTCCTCGTTCTCGTAACACCTCCCACTTCGGGTTATAAACTTGACTTCTTGCTCGTGGAGAGGGTTTTATTGCAATAATAGGTCGGGACTTGTTTGGGGAGCGATGTTGCCGGTGTGTCCAAAGATAAGTCATCCTCAAGTGCTCGTGAGGAGCGAAACATGGCTTTGGTAGTGCCGAGGTGAGGCGAGGCTAGGAGCGGATGTGCCGCTGACGCCTCGAGTAAAAACTTGGAAATTATAGTTCCAAGGGACAGCATGAGTGTTGGTGATGGGGAGCCGTATGAGTCTCAATAATCACATCGTGGTGAGGCTACCGGGGTGAGAAGGTGATTCGGGCTTGGAGGTAGAAGCGCTTGGCTGAATCTTGTGGTGTTCACTTCCCTTCCGCTTTTGACCTCTTCCGACATCTCAACCCCTTAAAAGACAATAAGTTCCGACTCTCTTGCCCGAACCCTCACAATCTCGCACTCATGATCACCGCTCTCCATGGTAAGGACACCCCGCATTCTCCTCTAATCCCGCTGTTCGGGGGAAAGATAACCTTCCTCATTGCTATAGCAAAATCTCCTCAAAGTATGGAACCAGCTCATCCACTTCGTGTGTTGATCCCTTTCCTTAGATTCGATCATATTTACACCACTACCCGCATTATGGTTGGGCAGTGGATTTGAGGTGACATTGGGGAGGGAACCATTCCTCAATTTTCAACCACCTGCTCCGGATTAGAGCGCACTCTCCTCCGAGTGCCCCGCAGCTTGTCGCTGAATGCCCTTGTGCTCCTCCATGATACTCACAACGGGTCAGGCATCATACCACCGGGATATGGCGGCCGGATTGGGTCTAAAGGGACTGCACGATTTGGTTTATACCGACAAGGTATCAGATATTTCACCGAGAGGGAGGGGAAGGTGGATCAGATTTCTTGGAGGTCTCGGTTATTTTGTGGTGGTCGTGGTTGAGTTGGTGGAGGAGGTGGTCTTGGTTGGAAATTTGTGGGTGGGGCGACAGGGGCGTGGTTGTGGATAATTAGGGAAAGGAGGTGGAATGTTGATATGGTTTGTCCATGAGAGGGTGAAGATGGCCTGTAGTTATTTTGGGGAAATTGGGGGTAATTATTCTGACGGGTGATAGAGTGTACATCACCCTCCTTTTTCTTGCCAAAATTGGCGCTTTTTACAGGTTCTCACCAACTCTCGTAGCCTTCCTATTCTCGGGATTGGCTTCGATTCTCTCACCGCTTGGATGATATCCGAGAAGTCGTTGGAGGTATTTCCGATCATCAAGTTGAAGTAGGAGCCTTCAACGCTTCGATGAATAGGAGCAAAGTTCATTGTCGGCCACCGGAGGATATACTTCGCAGCCTTCTCCCTCCATCGCTGGGCATCGCTTGAAACTTTCCCGCCTTTCTGCACTGTGCTCGAGGTCCTCTCCTTGTGGGTGCCGCATCACAATTGAATTTATATTGCTTCGTAAAAGTATCGCTAAATCCTTCCAGGAG